>NC_064533.1:39023168-39323168 GCF_023856365.1 Brienomyrus brachyistius | reverse complement strand
AGAGAATCTCCGCTACAACATGTCTAAGCAAAGACACCGGCAGATCAAATCCATCAGCAAAGTGAACGTCTTGCATCGCCGGACAAACGGAAGCCGTGGGTTTTGCCGTGCCGTATGCGAAATTGGTAAAGATGAGATAAAAATCGGCAGCTAATATGCTCCGCGCCAGGTTGATAAGACGCCTGCTGAATGTGAGATCGGGAGCATTGTAAACAAGAAAGGTGGTGTTCCTCTGCAGCACTGCGCTGCTCCCCTGACAGACGGAGGTTAGTAGACAGAAGCAGATGGCCCGGTGATAATGGCAGCCTTTTGGAAGGAGACGTGCAGGCGTTCAGCCAGACCTCTCTGCGTTCCTGAAAACAAGACCTGCTGTATCTCAGTCTAAAGTCATGTCTGCAATATTAACGATCCGTGAATGTCCTGCTTAATTTGACCTTCCTCGGGGGTAAAAATATAACACTCGGTGCGGAAGAAAAAAGGCGCATGCAGATGCGCTTTGCTTAGTAGTGGTACGTTCATGTTTGTTAATACTGACTCAGTTAAACGTCAGGCTTCCTGCAACTTTTTCCAGATATTAATTATACTCTCATGCTTCTTTAACATCCCACATGAAATGAAATAAAGCAATTTTTCAGACTGACAGGCTGAGGGCTGGCGAGATGCTGTGGCTGGCATGAATATTTGTTTAGACGGCAGAGTGCTTTTGTTGGGTCAACAGAGGCAGATTAAAAGAGTAATCCTTCTTATGTAATTCACTGAATTGATGAACACAATGGCGGCCCTTCATTTGTTTAGGAAACCCTCGATTAGAGACATTGGTGCAGCACAATTAAAATGGTTGTGCATATATCACTTGTGGGATTGAAGAGTGAGGAGTGGGAGTTCAAATGTGTAACTCAATATTCACTATAGTTATTTTGTTTACCGCAGGTAAATCTGTGTTTTCTGTGCAGAAAAAAATAAGAAATGTACAAAACCTTTAATATCAAAACAAGTGTTCAATGTGTCATAGGAATAGAATGTTTGAAAAAATCCTTTATGCTATGATTTTAGGTTCATATAGAAAATGTGGCAGGTCGTCTCATGAATGTCTCTGTGTACTTATTCATCCATCCATTCATCCATCTTTCATACCACTTAACCATTTTGAGCCTGAATCCCATGCTAGGAAGCCCCAGGCACAAGGCAGGGGGCACATGGGATGGATGTCTGCTTTATTTGTCTTACATGATGAGCAGAGCATCTCTCCCCTACATCCCAAAGTAATCATGTCTTGAAGATGTTCTGTCATGTTTATTTTGGTGGTATGTACTTTTTTGTATTTGAAAACGTTTGAATTGTTAGCTGATGTGTCTGCAAACCTTTATGGTTAAGCACAAAGGTAAATAAACCTATGAAATTAGCTGTGTTCATGTTACTGGGTTTTGTCACAATTGCATTTCTTGTTTTTTTTTTCTGTTGCAGTGTTTGCATTGCATTGCCTAGAATTTCCCATGCTAACTAGACTATTTCACATGCACTCTAGTTGATAGTATGTTAACAAGCCTGCAGTTAGCAAATTGTTGAAACCATTAATGATGCCATCCTTGCACATGTTGCACACATGCAGAAGCAGATTCAATGTGCTTTGGAACCGCACAATTTAACTGAATGGAGTCGCAGTAAAATAATAATAAAGGAGTATTCTTTATTACTGGGACTTACGTTACAGTTCGCTGCTGTGCTCTCTAGTCTCACTCGGCAACGATGAATGAACCGATTTCACGTGACTGCATGGTTAGGTCTAGTTCATACATTATTCTTTCCATTCGCGTATTCGTGCCCTTCCGGTCTGGGGAATGTCTGTCCACGTGGCAGCTTGCGATCATACTGTGGATGCAGATGGTTGCGGCCGATGCATGCGTACTGCAATGATATTCCACAAGAGCAGCAGAGTGCAGATGACATGTCCTAGGTCTGAAAGAAGCTTACGCTAAAGCAGGATGAGGACGCTTTAAAACCGCAAGTCTTCTTAAAGTCTTCTCTGGTTTTTTATAAAGAATAAAAACACTTCTTTTGTAAAACTACTTAACTTAGTCAGTTTTGTCTCACAAACAATTTAGGCAGTAAATATGTATAATATTTACCTCTGCCCAATCACATTTCTCACTGAAAGTGCTATTTGATTCTTGTGATAAAATTAGATTTTTGGGTAGAAATGAATAATAAAACATAGGTGGAATATGCGGAGCTCGTAAGAGGTCAGGGAGGGAAAATATATTTTTAAATAGTTTTGCAAACCCAATACACTTGCTAATTGCTGCAACGTGACAAGGATAAACCTAAATAATTTTTGTGTGTGCACTTTGCATTCAATGGCCAAGCTATCTTGTTTATTTACTGGTGGTGAATATGATAAATACGGATAAAAACACATATATGAAAGTTATATGGCATAGTCCCCATAGTTTAATGCTTAAAGCAAACATAACTAGACATGTCTGTATGGTTTAGGTTTATACTTATTAGTCGATCAATGTACCCCTTATGATGAGAAAAATTTTGGATTCACGGTTTCCCTTGCCCGGACGCGGGTCACCGGGGCCCCCCCCTGGAGCCAGGCCTGGGGGTGGGGCTCGATGGCGAGCGCCTGGCGGCCAGGCCTACACCCATGGGGCCTGGTCGGGCGCAGCCCGAACAAGGCACGTGGGTCCCCCCTCCAATGGGCTCACCACCCATGGGAGGGGCCATAGGGGTCGGGTGCGAGGTGATCTGGGCGGCGGCCAAAGGCGGGGACCTTGGCGGTCCGATCCTCGGCTGCAGAAGCTAGCTCTAGGGACATGGAATGTCACCTCTCTGATGGGGAAAGAGCCTGAGCTGGTGCGCGAGGTTGTGAAGTTCTGGCTAGATATAGTCGGACTCACCTCGACGCGCGGCTTGGGCTCTGGAACCAGTCTCCTTGAGGGGGGTTGGACCCTTTTCCACTCTGGAGTTGCCCGCGGGGAGAGGCGCCGAGCGGGCATGGGCATACTTATTGCCCCCAGGCTGGGCGCCTGTACATTGGGGTTTACCGCAGTGGACGAGAGGGTAGCCTCCCTCCGCCTTCGGGTGGGGGGACGGGTCCTGACTGTTGTTTGCGCTTATGAGCCAAACAGCAGTTCGGAATACCCACCCTTTTTGGAGTCCTTGGAAGGGGTGTTGGAGAGCGCTCCTCCTGGGGACTCCCTTGTTCTGCTGGGGGACTTCAATGCTCACGTGGGCAGCGACAGTGAGACCTGGAGGGGCGTGATTGGGAGGAGCGGCCCCCCCGATCTGAACCCGAGCGGTGTTTTGTTATTGGACTTCTGTGCTCGTCACGGACTGTCCATAATGAACACCATGTTCAAGCATAAGGGTGTCCATATGTGCACTTGGCACCAGGACACCCTAGGCCGCAGTTCGATGATCGACTTTGTAGTCGTGTCGTCGGACTTGCGGCCGCATGTTTTGGACACTCGGGTGAAGAGAGGGGCGGACCTGTCAACCGATCACTACCTGGTGGTGGGTTGGCTCCGCTGGTGGGGGAGGAAGCCGGCCAGGCCTGGCAGGCCCAAGCGTATAGTGAGGGTCTGCTGGGAACGTCTGGAGGAATCCCCTGTCAGGGAGAGTTTCAACTCCTACCTCCAGCAGAACTTCTCCCATATCCCGGGGGAGGCGGGGGACATTGAGTCCGAATGGGCCATGTTCCGTGCCTCCATTGTGGAGGCGGCTGACCGGAGCTGCGGCCGTAAGGTGGTCGGTGCCTGTCGCGGCGGTAATCCCCGAACCCGCTGGTGGACACCGGTGGTAAGGGATGCCGTCAAGCTGAAGAAGGAGTCTTATCGGGCCTTTCTGGCCTGTGGGACTCCAGACGCAGCTGACGGCTACCGGCAGGCCAAGCGGAATGCGGCTTTGGCGGTCGCTGAGGCAAAAACTCGGGTGTGGGAGGAGTTTGGTGAGGCCATGGAGAACGACTTCCGGACGGCTTCGAGGAAATTCTGGTCCACCATCCGGCGGCTCCGGGCGGGAAAGCGGTGCAGCATCAACACTATTTATGGTGGGGATGGTGCGCTGCTGACCTCAGCTCGGGACGTTTTTGGTCGGTGGAGGGAGTACTTCGAAGACCTCCTCAATCCCACCGACACGCCTTCCAATATGGAAGCAGAGTGTGGGGACTTGGGGGTGGACTCGCCTATCTCGGGGTGGAGGTCGCTGAGGTGGTCAAAAAGCTCCTCGGTGGCCGGGCCCCGGGGGTGGACGAGATTCGCCCAGAGTTCCTCAAGGCTCTGGATGCTGCGGGGCTGTCCTGGTTGACACGCATCTGCAGCATCGCGTGGACATCGGGGGCAGTACCTCTGGACTGGCAGACCGGGGTGGTGGTCCCCCTCTTTAAGAAGGGGGACCGGAGGGTGTGCTCCAACTACAGGGGGATCACACTTCTCAGCCTCCCTGGTAAGGTCTATTCGGGGGTCCTGGAAAGGAGGGTCCGCCGGATTGTCGAACCTCGGATTCAGGAGGAGCAGTGTGGTTTTCGCCCTGGCCGTGGAACAGTGGACCAGCTCTATACTCTCAGCAGGGTTCTGGAGGGTTCATGGGAGTTTGCCCGACCAGTCTACATGTGTGTACATGTGTACCGGGCTCCCTTTTAAGGGCGGTTCGGTCCCTGTATGACCGGTGCCAGAGTTTGGTCCGCATGGGCGGCAATAAGTCGGACTCGTTTCCGGTGAGGGTTGGACTCCGTCAGGGCTGCCCTTTGTCACCGATTCTGTTCATAGTTTTTATGGACAGAATTTCTAGGCGTAGCCAGGACGTTGAGGGCGTCCGGTTCGGTGACCTCAGGATTAGGTCTCTGCTTTTTGCGGATGATGTGGTTCTGTTGGCCTCATCGAGCCGTGACCTTCAGCTCTCACTGGAGCAGTTTGCAGCCGAGTGCGAAGCGGCTGGGATGAGAATCAGCACCTCCAAATCCGAGACCATGGTTCTCAGCCGGAAAAGGGTAGAGTGCTCTCTCCGGGTTGGGGATGGGGTCCTCCCCCAAGTGGAGGAGTTTAAGTATCTCGGGATCTTGTTCACGAGTGGGGGAACGATGGAGCGGGAGATCGACAGGCGGATCGGTGCGGCGTCAGCAGTCATGCGGGCGCTGCATCGGTCTGTCATGGTGAAGAGAGAGCTGAGCCAAAAGGCGAAGCTCTCGATTTACCAGTCGATCTACGTTCCTACCCTCACCTATGGTCATGAGCTTTGGGTAGTGACCGAAAGAACGAGATCGCGGGTACAAGCGGCCGAAATGAGTTTCCTCCGCAGGGTGGCTGGGCTCTCCCTTAGAGATAGGGTGAGGAGCTCAGTCATTCGGGAGGGACTCAGAGTAGAGCCGCTGCTCCTCCGCATCGAGAGGAGCCAGATGAGGTGGCTCGGGCATCTGATCAGGATGCCTCCGGGACGCCTCCCTGGGGAGGTATTCCGGGCATGTCCCACTGGGAGGAGGCCCCGGGGAAGACCCAGGATACGCTGGAGAGACTATGTCTCTCGGCTGGCCTGGGAACGCCTCGGGGTCCCCCCAGAGGAGCTGGACGAAGTGGCCGGGGAGAGGGAAGTCTGGGTCTCCCTGCTGAGGCTGCTGCCCCCGCGACCCGACTCCGGATTAAGCGGGAGATGATGGATGGATGGATGGAGTCGATCAATGTTTCATACTTTAAACGTAAAACTTTCAAAAAATATTTTCTCACCCTGACCTCGTAGGGGCTCTGTAGTAATATATCATTAAAAATATAAATAATAAGAGGTTCCCAGCGCTATTAATATTTATTGTTTTGAGCTGAAGAAATTGTAAGGACAAAGTTTACGTACAAGCCACCTTCTGGATACCCCTACCCTGCACATGCGCAGTCAATGCACAAGGTTTCCGCAAGACTTAAAAATCTGGGCTACCCGCGCACCGACCACAGACGTCCGCAGCCATGGAAGGTCATTTGGGACTTAACGTCTACTCTATGTCAACACGTCAAACAAATTACATCTTAACACGTACATTATTTACATGTTAAACCATTTGGATGTCTTAACATGTCTTAAAACTATTTGTTAACGTGGCCAATGTGAACCTTTTAAGACGTTTGGTTGGCATAAACGTACACACCCCTTTTGATGTGGGCTATATGTATGCAGTATAGTAAGTGCCCTGTACGTTGTAGTCACGTGGACTCTACGTTCAACCATGTGAGTCCTACGTTGTAATTACGTATTGGCAACATATGTATTACGTGTCAAACGTGACTGTGATGTATTCGGCACAGTCCATTTGTTGCAGGGGTGAATCGTGGGCTTATTTAAACTGACAGAACAGATATCTGAAATGCTATTTTTGACTAGGAAGAATTGAATTAGAGATATCTGCAATACATATACAGTCTAGCGATTAAATGTTAAAACACCTTGCCATACTTTTGCATGTACTGTTCCTGTGCTGCAGAATTAAACTATTTTAAAATGCAAAATAATTATTCTGTGATTGCATTGTTTATTTTTTTCCACGTTTTTTCCAAATCTAATTTAAAAGAAAAACTTTAAAAACATGGAATGAATCGGGCAGTGACAATCAATCAGCTACCTGAGGTCATTATCTAGTGACCGAGGAACATTTTTCTCTTCTTGCAATGATTGTTTGCAGGGCTTCCCCTCAAAAACCAATAAAGTGGTAGCACCCAATTTTTTTTTTGACACGGACGTCAAAGTAGACGCTAAGTGCCAAATGGCCTTCCATAAATAATGTGCGTGTTAAGACGTCATTTGTTTGACGTGTTGACATGGACGTCAAAGTAGACGTTAAGTCCCAAATGGCCTTCCACACGCAGCCAACCCCTGCTAAAATATTTACGTTATGTCCCCTCAACCGCAACAAAAAGAGCACGCGGAAAAGTATGAATTGGCCTTTACATAGTCATATACGAGGATATAATGTAAATATTCCAGCTCCCTTTGACAAAATGCAACAATAAAATAAAACCCTCAATAATATGCACATTGCGATGGGCTGCCCCCCCATCCTGGGTTGTTCCCTGCCTCGTGCCCATTACTTCCGGGATAGGGTCCGGACCCCCCGTGACCCAGTAGGATAAGCGGTTTGGAAAATGGATGGATGGAATAATATGCACATGAATTGCATTCACTTTTCATTAACATCAAACATCTTAACATTTTAAAGCGGCATATCATCGTGCTGCTTTTACCTGCAGTTCAAACTCTTTTGCTGTGTGAACGCGAGATACTTAAGCCCAATTGCTAAATGAATTAATGGCTCTAATAACCAAAACATGTGTACCAAACGTGCTTATTATACTGGTCATTACATGTACAAAAGGATCAGCGATATACATCTTCGCTTTCTTACCTATTAAACAAAAATAAAGGATTATTCTTTATTACTGGGACTGACATTACAGGTAACTGCCGTGCGCTCGCACTCTCTTGTCTCTGGTTTCATTAGCCAGCCGCGAAGGAGCCAAATTCATATGGTCGAGCATGACAGCCTGGGCACGCCAGTATTACAGGCTGGGGTGACATTATACTGCATTTAGAAATAACAAATTGTGTTTAAAATGACATAATTAATTGGGGGGATCACAAGTTGCACACTGTGGCAAATTTTAACCCACTCTGCACACACATCTTGCATTTGAGATGAAATGTGATTATTGATTGTATTAAAATTGGAACTCTACATCCATCCATATTCCATCTGCATGCCCAGTCAGCGTCAGTGAGCATGCATTTCAGAAAACACAGAAAAAGCAGGAGGACGTTATGGATGGGATAGCTCTGCATTACAGGACACATAGTACTTCACAGAAACCCACATGATGGGAAATTCACAATCACAAGTTTTCCCAATTGCATAGTTTTGGGAGGCAGGAGGAAACCCAAAATGGTAAGAACATGCTAAACTCCGCACACACAGTGAAACAGGATTTTAACTGCCAACCCTAGAGGTAAGAGCCTACAGTGATACTGCGTGTCAGTGTGACCCAAATATTTTTTTCTTATATCTCTAAATGAAGTTAGCTGAGAGTGGGCCTAATTGATCATAACTGTCACAACATGCTATTATAAATGTATTTTATTTACTTTTTCCATAAAAAGGGCTGTATAGTGAGTAGCATTGTTAACTCACATGTCTAGGGTTGGGGGTTCGAGTCCTGCCCCTGCCCTTTGTGTGTTGTAGTAAATGCCCCATTAACTTACTTTTTTAGGTCTTGAAATCAGTGTGTAGAACAAATAATATATGTTTATAACTACAAAAAAATTATGAATTCTTACATAAAAATAATTCCTGAAACACCGCTAGATCATTCTGCAAATTGTCAATGATCCTTTTATATCTGAGACCAGCCATACTGTACAGTGGAATCGCAATAATATGAATAAACATTCGGTAAATTACCCTCTACACATTAAGACTTTTGTATTCATAATTCTTTTCCTACTTTATCACTTTAAAACCATCCCACGCACAATTTTTTACCTCCAGTGCTAATTTTGTGCATTACACATAATGTAAATATTTTTATAATCCTCTTATACGACTTTCACATACACCACTCACAAGAAAGCCAATATAGATTGAATATACCATCTGTCTGAATCCCACAGTTAAATTATTGAGCAGGGGCAGAGGGCAAAGTTTCAGCTTGGCCTCATACTATATGAAAGTCTGTCCAGAGACACTGAATAGTATTAATCCACATTCCTATTCTCCCACGTCAGTGAAATTTATTCCCATAATAATTTATTTGCACTGACACCTCAGTTCCGCCTAAATAACTCACCCAGTACTCAGAATTCACTGCATTCACTTGTGGTAAACAATGGGAGAACACTAAGAACACTGGGACTTATACTGGAAATAAGTATTATTTTGTGGATGCAGATGTACTGTATGGGACTTTTATGAATCGGAACAATTAGTGGCCATGTGAGTCAATGAAAAACAGCAGAAATAGAACTGGTTTTTAAAAAATCAGATTGAAACATCATTATATTGTCCCTATTTCCCTTCACTCCAGTATATACAACACACTCCAGTACATCACACTATAACTCCACAAAAACTTATTTTCAGACCTTGAACCCTGATCCACAAGCTTTTTTATACAAACTATGAGGTTCATAATATAATGCTGCATGCATGTGTACTAAACATTCTGATATTGTCAATAACTTGACGACAGGCAATCCTAGGGATAATGTGAAACAACTGAAATATATCCCATGTATTTCAGGTAAATAACCCATTTTATCCTATTAGTATCAAATTCCCTGGATTTTTGTGAATGAGATTTTATTAATTTATTGATTACGTATTTATATACATCATCACAGTTAATTAAGGTAAACATGTGTGTAGCTGTTCTTTATATATACCACATTCTTTACTGTAACACCGAAGGGTGCTTCTCACCTTGTGTAGCTGAGGGCTAATACTCAGTACAGTGCTTGTTGAAGCATAATATAATAGTCACGAATAAAAAAAAATCTAAAGCATTAAGAAATTTGCTCACATCCTTTTTTAATGTACAGCATGCACTGCCCTGAAAGGCTTAACCTTTTGTATGTATTTCATTTTCAGTGTCTGTTGTGTTCATGACATGTTCCCTGATAAGAGACCAAAAGGACCAATTTATTTGTGTTACGGTCATCGCTAGGACATTCACCAGTTCCTCAAACTCTTTTGATAATTCTCTTGGAGGACAAACACACAAAATGAAATGGAAAAGTGAAATTATGTCAGAACATCCGTCCTTCCTGCAAGGATGAGTGTGAAGGTAAAGGACATACAAATTCTGCAAAAGCACTGAAGGCCTGAAGTTCTTCATGGGCGCTGTGATTCATTTCCTTGATTGAGAAAAGGCCTTCAAGCATTTAAAGACACATGCACTGATTTATTAGTTCAGACCTCTGCTTGCACCAAATCTGCACCAGTCTGGATTTTCCACTCTGACATAAAATGTGAATGGCCAGAGCAGATAAATAGCTGAAAACGTCTTGCAGAGAATGATCAATATCATTAACATTTCCCATCAAATAATGCATGTCTTCTTTGATGTAATTCCAGTTAGCAGTTGTTTAGCATTTCTCACTTTGAAGAAAATCCAGCATTACTTTATACATGTATAATTTGTATAATATTTATATGTGTGTGTGTGTATATATATGTGTGTGTATGTGTGCATGTGTGAATATATATTCTTGTTTTTGTAATTTAATATATTGACCTTTTGGACAAACCATGCAGGACAAAATAAATCATCTTCAAAATACATTAAAAAGAGAAAAGGATTTTATACTTTGGTCTGTACATCGTAATGATGTGTCTTCATTATTCATCAGTATATCTTTCCTTCATTTCGTGAAGGACCTTGATGAGGCACGTATATTTATAGACAAACCTCTTTAAATAATCTGACACTCTCCCTGCCAGACAAAAACCTCAACAGCATACTAAATCTGTCATGCTTGTTTCATTATTCAGTCCTCATGCTCTGCCCTCCATTTGAGATGCGAAACATGAATTACACAGCTCTTCTTGATGCTCAGTTTCTCTCCTCCTTCAACAGCCACTGCAGTCCCATCCCATCACATAGTGTTGACTACTGAATACTGCAATTCTGTTTTGCTTTCGGTCTTCCTTTCTCTTTTAGTCTCTCACATCCACTTCACTTCTAAATGCACATAAAAACATGAATTTCGATAGATCTGCAATGTATGTATCTTTATTTTTACTGTACTTGTTGACAACATGCCAGCATCTACTAGGAATATATGCTAACATTTCTTTGCTTCATTGTACGTTTGCAAGGAATATGTAACAATGTGTAAGGCATTCATAAATACACTATTAATTTTGTCATGCATGCAGACTGGCTTTTATAAAAAGCAACATCTTGACATACAAGGTCACATTACTGCAGCAAGTGAAATTTGTATTTAAGTGATGACATTGTACACAGTCTTTTAGCTGCAAAGAACTGTCATGGATTTGTCATATTTCTTTCCTTTTTTGCGATATTTCTACATTAAAAGTTAAGAAGCACTTTTTCTTTTCTTGATTTCATACATTAGACACGTAAACTAGGCCTAATTAGTCATGCTGCAAATTTTCTCATAGGACAGTAGTTATATGGAAAAATAAAGAGTTCATTGTTTAATTAAAGGGTGATATGTTTTTATTTTCTGCTTAAATAAAAATACACTGTGAAGCTGTACCATTACATCCCTGAAATTTATGAATTTACATATAAAATATGCATACACACACACACACACACACACACACACACACATACACACACACATAGCTGTGTACTCAATTTATAGGCTTTGGTGCAACTTTTATGGAAAATTCATGGATGGATGGATAGAAAGCCAATGTATATATTCCAGGAAATAACTACCCAGATAAATTTGTAAAATGGCGTGCTACATATGACCATAATAAATTCAAAGCAAATAAGAATTTATTCATGTTTTTTCACATATGTGTATTGTGTAAAGTTGTGTAGCGACAGAAATAAATAAAACAAAAAGTTGCCCCTGAATAATTGATTTTATTCACATTAAATGAGACACTGAAAAACTTTCACAGTGAGACTTTAAAACACTCCATTAAAGATGCCATCATTCAGCAGCTTAATTTATGAAATACATGCAGTTCTGCAAAGTGTTTTTGATAAATGCTCCAATTTACACTGAACTATTATCAAAAAAGAGAGGGTGGATAATGGTGAGAACATTTAAGCGCCATCATCCAATCAGTCCCTCTAGATGACAGCTTTAGATGAGAGAACAGGTGTGCCTACTTCCAGTCTGATACCAGCAGTGTATGAAATAAATGGACGTAAATCCTCCTGAAAAGTTATGTTTTACTCCCATTTTTTTGTAGCAAGCCACAAAAGGCAATAACAATGTAAACAATCTGTTCATTTTGACTGAGCATATTGAAAAATATACCTAATTCACAGTTTGAAAGTGACAACAGTGCTGTAAACCAGGAAAATAAAAAGAATAATAAAAAAAAATTGCTGGTGTATTTTGGCTTCAGAATATGCATAATATGACTGATTTACGAAATGTGGCTGCTGTGAAAAGCACAGGCTTATGGATAGAAGTTCAGAGTATCAATGGAGATGATTTCAGAAAATGCAGATGCTCTTCTGTTTCTCCATTTGTTTTTTTATTAATAGAAATTCAGTTGTGGACCAGGCTGTGACACTACTCTCACCATCAGGGTCAACCAGAGAAACCTGCAATACCAGTGAAACCATGTCAGTGTTGTGGGACAGCTTCCATCACCTGGAGGTCTTCTCTATATTGCTCTTCCTGAGATAGCAATGATGGGATTGCTTTCCTCAAAATTGTTAAATTGTAATCAAAGACATTGGCCTGGTTGTGACTTCTGCAAAGACAGCTTCATGGAGAGTGTGTAGTGCATACCCACGGAGAAGAGGGTAGGAGAGAAGGTTAGCTTTATTCTTTACCTGCCTTCATGCTGTTCCTTACCTGGATATTTTTCACTTGTTTTTTTTTAAAAAAAAAAAAAACTTGGTGGTTTTATCATTTACCACAAAGCATGATCTGGTGTCCTTCCACTAAAATGGGATGCAATAATGAATAGGTGCTGAGGAGAAGGTGATAGAGTGGAAAGGATATAAGTCAATGGATGAGGGAGAGTTGAAATTCCAGGTCATTACACAGGGCATAGATTGAATTTTTTTGGCAGGCCACTGTTGGAAGCCTGCCACCTGCCCACCAGCATCTTGTAAAGGTCGTCACCAGTAACATGGTTCGTTCCCCTCCCATTGCCATGGCTTTGCAATGAATGAGCCACAACCAAGTCTTTCGTTTTTTTTCTTTTTATTATTTTCTTTCTCTGTCTTTTTTTTCTACTTTTGTCTTTCACTTCATTCTTCACGTATGAATTGTTTGCCACCCACTATATCTCCTTTTATGACTTAACATTTAACAATGTATTTTATGCATTGAGTGTTTCCCAATCTATTTTAAGCACTTAGTATTGCAAGAGCCTCACAGCTCTTCTGTCACGTGCGTGATTCTCACACTGGCTTTATGTGTATAGAGCCTGCATTATTTCTCTCTGTGTGGCTTTTCTTACACATAATTCAGTTCCTTGTCACTGTTCAACTAGACACAGTTATGGTATCCATCCTCGTTTTTCCAAAATTGTCTATGGGGTGTGAATGTGTGCCCTGCAATGGCCTGGCACCCTGTCCACGGTGCCCCCTGTGTCGTGCCCTAGGTTTCATAGAATAAACGAAAGGCTTTCTTTTCATCATGCACATGTTTAAAACATTTGAAATATTTCTTAAATGATGCTAAAAAATGCATTTATGGTTTTCACTTTATTTTGACTTTGCATTGGTCTCTAATTTTGGAGGCATTAAAAATAATTTTAATATGCATGAAATATTTCACCTTTTTATGTCTTTTTCATGTGTTCTGCATGCATTTTGTTTCCTAAATCATTAATTTCCACCCAATAAAGTGAGCAGTGATCAAAGGCACTCTCTGAGGAATGACCTAGAAAACTAAGTAGCATATTGTATCTCAAGAAAGATTTTATTACTCATTAAATTTTGAAGAAAAGGCTCAAAATATTCAGGAGTATGAAATAATGGGAATTTCTGATAGATGATTTCCTCCTGTATTTACCTACATACCTGCATAGAACCCCGAGGGTCCTATTCCCTAATGCATAGGACTTTCTGAAGGATGGTTAAACATATTCCACCTGTATTGCTGGATTCTGTGTTTCCTACTGTGATACAGCTGTTTACAATTTGGAGGCTTTTAGTTGTGCTTAGAGCACGATCTCAACCACTGGATATGAATAGTATTGGCGTTATCATTGATTCAGTTTTTTTATGTTATTGCGTAACATTTTGTGTGAGGAGGATGGTAGATGGTGAAATGAAAGGAAGAGCCCCATGTATAGCGGAAGTACAGGTGTTTAAAAGCACTTACATACTGCAAACCTGCAGATTATCATTCAGCAAAAGAGAGAGAGAGAGAGAGAGAGAGAGAGAGCAAAGGACTTAACTGTAGTTAACCACATGTTTATGAGCCTGAAACCCATGACATGCTGTCAGATGTAAATATTTATGTTAGTACCTTGCCATTATTAGAGTAAATGTAAATACAGGTGAAAAGTATATAATTGCGCCAGAGAATGACATTCCTAAACAAAGACGGCTCTCACAGCAGCTCTTAGCATTGCTGGATGCCATTATATTGAAGAGTAAAAACAAGGTAAAACACTCTTTTTCTCCCTCACATGCAAAAATACACACAAGAAGAAAAACAGAAGGTGAAGACCTGCTGAGATGACATTTATTCAAAACCAGGCCTGAAATTCTGTGCAATGTAGCTGTCCTCTGCAAGCTGACGTCCTGGAAGTTTCACACAAGCATCGTGCTTTATGTGACACCTTATGGTGACATGATACGCTTTTAATGGCAGATGGGCTGCCAGTTAGAAATAAGCTGGTCAAGTAAAGGTAATCTACACCAGAAGAGCAAGGCAAATCGGAGAACCAGAATAAAAGTATAAAACCGGAAGGTTTCCAACTCTAAAACTTAGTCAGCCTAGTGAGAAACTGAAATAGAAACATTATTTAATATGATGGATTAATAAAGTAAATGGCTCGCAGTGAAATTTATAATTTCATATAATATTGTCGTCCCCCTTATGAATCTTTCAAACGCCACATCCTACGTGTTATCATCATCAGTTTAACTTATGCAAGCAAAAGTAATAATGGCAGTTTTCCTCCCGCAACCATGTCCGGAGGCCTGTGTCATGGAGCTGGATCTTGCTTAGCCAGAAAATGTGTCAGATTTAAGGTTAAAATGGACTTTGTTTCTAAACAAAGTTAACTGATGACGATGGTCATATGACTTGGTGTGGATGCTGATCCCAGATTATACCGTGTATTCTTTGTCCGCAACAATTTACTATCAATTTAAGGCAAAAGTGCTTTATCATCATTTTATTCCCCCAAAAAAGTAGCTAGCGACCCAAACAGGCTAAAGTGGTTGCATTTTTGCACACATTTTAATGCACATTTTAAGTGCCAAACAGCACTCGATGGATTTTGGGCCTCTTCTGATTGGTGAGCATGACTGGCACGTGAGGAGCACAGCACTTCTGATTGGTGAGAATGACTGTCACACAAGGTTTGTTCAGCTATTCTCACAGTTTTAAAACCAGGCTTAGATGTGCTGTTTAATACACATTAATAATCCATTAATAATCCTTTTAACCGGTGAAAGTGCGTTCAGGCGCCATTGTCTACGTATCCTTGCAGATATGTGGCGACGGCTTATTCATTAATCTTTGAAGACTGAAACATCAGTAATGAGAATTGTCCATGCACATACTTCAGATTACTTAAAATACACTATATTGACAAAAGTATTAGGACACACCTCTTAATTATTGAATTTAGGTGTTTCATTCAGACCCATTGCCACAGGTGTATAAAGTCACACAACTAGCCATGCAGTCAGGTTTTCAAAACGTTTGTAAAAGAATGGGTAGTTCTGAAGAGCTCAGTGAATTCAAGCATGGTGCTGTCATAGAATGCCACCTTTGCAATAAGTCAGTTTGTCAAATTTTTTCCCTACAAGATATTTCGCAGTCAACTGTAAGTGGTATTATTGCAAAGTGGAAGCATTTAGGAACAACAGACACTCTGTAACCACATACATGTAAGGTAACAAAGCAGGGTCGTCACGTGCTGAGGTTCATAGTGCATATAACTGGCCAACACTCAATAACTGGCAAAGTTCCAAACTTCCTCTGGCTTTAACCCCAGCACTAAAACTATACATCAACGGCTTCATAGGACGGGCTTCTGGGGTCGACTAGCTGCATGGCAGCTCCACATCACCCAAGCATTGGACTCTGCAGCAGTGGAAATGTATTGAGTAAAGTGACGAATCATGTGATCTGCCAGATGCCAGGAGAATGTTACCTACCTGACTGCATTGTACCAACTGCAAAGTTGGGTGAAGGAGGGATAACAAAAAGGAAACACAAAAACATGAAAATAAAAACGCAAAATGCAAAAAAAACAAACAAACATAAAAAAAAAAACGAGTGGTCCTGATTTTAGTTACTTATGGGATTAGCCCTGCGAGATCAGCTACTCCGTCTTCAGTTTCTCTATAGTTAGTAGAAGGCTTTAGGAATGACAGATGTGTTTTATTAGATTATTGGACTATAGTGGTATGTTTTATCGATTACGTCTGTATATTTATCTCCATAGCCACATGGGGGCTGTTCCACGAAGCGAGCTAACCTCAAAAGCCAGGCTTATTTCGACAATCCCAGCTTAATTTTTCCAAATTCGGTTCCACGAACGAGGCTAACCTGAAGCTCCGCTTAGTTACTATGTCAACATATGCTTTTGGACAAGCCTGCTCCGCGGCAAGTTAGCTGTGAAGCTTAGTTTAGCTTGATGAATATGATTGGACAAGCCGTGTGATGTCACAGCAAGACATTCTGCGGGGCTGGGATTATTCTGATGCTGTTCTCACTCTCTCTCTCCCTCACTCACACACATGGACCCTCCAATATAAAATTATTACAGATTACATGCAGATGATTCCAATTACTCAGAAAGTTTAAAATGACAAGGAGTGCATTGAAGACTTTTACATGAATAACCATGGCGTGCTCGTTTATTCATAATCCAGTTGATGAGGGAGCACGGCTCATTCGTAGAGCTTTAAGGCAACAGGTTCCACAAGTACTTTGGCCCAGGATAGATCAGTTGCATTTTCCGGATGATTATTTATACGGGCGCTATAGATTTAGTAGACGCAGTATTGCATATTTGTGTCAGTTATTGGAACCTTACATTTCTAAAAACACACATCGCTCTAAAGCCTTTACAGTTGCACAGTCTTTGTGTATCGCTTTGCGTTACTTTGCCAGTGGTTCATTTCTGTACAGTGCGGGGGATGCTGAACATTTAAGCAAAGCTACGGTGTGCCGTGAAATCAGGAAGGTTTACGTTGCGTTAAAGTCCTTTTTAAATATATTCATTACCTTTCCTGGCCACAGAAGGAATTCTTGCCATTAAGGAAACTTTCTTTGGAATTAATGGTGCTGAATCTTTAAACATCTACTCATTTACAACACATAAATAATTACCCGATAAGTAACTGAATTTAATTTGTCAGGCTTTCCTAACGTCATTGGAGCCATTGACTGTACACACGTGAGGATAAAGGCTCCAGCAGGTCCAACAGAGCTTGATTACATAAACTGCATATCATATCACAGTATTAATGTACAGGTAAGTACTGATATTACCTCACATTTATATACGAGGTGAATGTGCAGTTGTCCAACAATATCAATGTATGTCATTACCATTTCCTAAAATGTTTCAGATGGTATGCACTGCTGAACATTTCAAACATTGTGGCAAAATAGCCAGGATCAGTACATGATGACAGAATTTTTCGCGAGTCTTCAAAGTGGGTTTTAAATTAATTCTTTAAAAATGTAGTTCTAATTAGATTTACTTTTTACCATTCTGAAGAATATTTTTGTATTTAATCTTCACTTGCTGCCCGGACCTATTCGTTCCACTCATGTTGCTCCTGAAACCAAGCATTATTACAGTAATAATTACAATTGCATATCACTTTTTATCCAAGATGGACACATATAATTAACATGCTGTCCTGTTTATCAATGTGTTAAAATAACCTTAAAGTACCTTACAACTGGTAACACAATGCATATGTAATAGGAAATATTAATGACTATATATTTTGAAGGCTTGAAACTGTTCTCATTTAGTTGTTAAATATTTTTACATCCTTAACACAAAGATTACTTAAATCATGTTCTTACGCATTTAACCTGTCAGCTATTTTCTGCCATGCAGCCTCACGAGCTTTGATAATACAGATCGTGTTCCCCTTTCTAGTTATTATATCTTTGTAGTCCTCATAGGCTTGTAATAATAATTCTTGCTCCACCTGGGAAAAAACGCAGCTCTTTCCTTTGCTTCCATTCTTACTTATCCAGCATCGATTAACAAGGCTGCCTTTTATATCGCGTGGACGCGCACGAGTCTCGCTTATCAAGCTTGGCTTGAATTAGCGGAGATTAAATACACCTGAATTTTGTTCGTGGAACTCAATGAGCCTGAAGTGAACTGTTAGGCTAACTCAAGCGAGGCTATTACAAATAATCCTCAATTTTATAAGCTCGCTTCATGGAACAGCCCCATGTTTTATTGATTATAAATACATTAAGGAATGTTTTTAAAAAACAATGTTTTATTAATTACATTAAATTAAACGTTCACATTTAGCTGGATAGTATAACCAGTATTTTATTATGGTTTTATCAACACATTTAGATTATTATTGCATTTTTAGCTCGATAGTTGTTGTGTTATTGAGTAATTGGTGGTGATTGAGTGAATATCGGCCCTGTCGGATCGGAAGTTGTATGTTACTTGCATGTACTGCTAACATGAAGCACGGTGCAGTAAAGCTCCACTTCAAGTTTAGCCGTCTCATCTGAGTCCTTTATTTGATCCGTCCCATGCAACAACATGGTGTCAGAAGTGGGATAGAAAGGGATAGAGACCATTAGAGAGAGTTTGTAAGAACTTGAAACAGATTGACACGCGGGACTCCTGAGCTAATCTGGAAAACTGAGAGCAAGTCTGTTGGAAGAATGGAAGAACAATATGGGGCGGCTTTAGATCCCTCCACCACCAAAGTTTGACATCTCTAAGCCAGAGGAATGACCTAAGTAGAAAAAAAGGTTTGAGAGATACCGGATAGCATCGGGGCTGGAAGAACAGCTGGATGAAAACCAGGTAAACACCTGAACCCTCTGGGGTCCAGGGCTAGGGAACACACTTGCACTGACTGGGGCATGGTCACACATGGCAGTTTGTTTGGATCCCACATATCTGGATGGCGTTTCACCATTGCGTTGCTCATAAAATTACCATGCGAATGCGATTCGAATATGCGTTAATGTGACTATTTAGAAAAAGTAAGGTGACTTGGTTTATTTTTTGCCGATTTAACATAATTCTAAAAACTTTAATACTTCCCACAATGGACGCTTTGAAAAGAAGACAGATTACGGATTCAGGCAGTGTTTTTTGCATGTTCCTGCAATAATATGTCAGCGAGCTATGAACTGAAATACACAAGAAAGATACGCGGCATCACCGATGATGCTGTCAACTCCAGAGGGTTAATACATGTATACACTATGGGAGAGGGTACCAAAGACGTTATAACATCGCTTGCATTAACGGCAGTGCAGCAGGCCGATTATGCAGTTGTGATGAACCGACTCGAAAACTACTTCGTAGTTAGCAGAAATGTGATTTTCGAATGTGCGGAGTTCAACCAAAGGTATCAAGAAAGCAGAGAGACAGTACATAATTTTATCACTGCACTGTACTGTTCAGTGGAATACTGCAGCTATGGAACTTTACACGACGAGATGATATGTGACAGACTTATAGTGAGCCTATGAGACAAAAAGCTGTCGGTGCAACTTCAGATGGATGCTGAATTAACACTCGACAGAGTGGTTACACGCGCATGACAAAGTGAAGAAGCAGCAGGAGCTTATGAAAACTAACTTTAAATTAGATGCAAACGTAGATTGTGTCCAGCTCCACCAGAAGGCATATGCAAAAACACTAGAGAAAATACGCATGCAAGCTAAGAAGAAATATATATTTTTCTAAGCAATGCATGTCACAGATGTAGGAGAGCACCAGCTCATGTAAAGCAATAATGTTTGGCGTGAGACAAAATTTGTAATAAATGTCGCAAGAAGGGACACTTCACGAGGGTGTGTTGGAACAGAAGGGTGACTGCAATAGAGATCATGTCAGAAGCGCCAATAGATGAGGATGACACTGCTTTTTTGTGATTAATCAACTCGGACAGTACAGAAAATGAGTGGATTACTGAAGTAAAAATAAATAATCACAGAACACAGCTGAAAATAGGTACAGGAGCTGATGTAACAGTTATCCCATAATCAGAGTTTACTGCATGTAAAGCATTACCACCATTGCAGAGAACCGATAAAGCCTTATATGCGGCAGGTATGAACCATCTCGCAGTGAAAGTGAAGTTCACTGCCACACTTAGAGGCAGTCGCCGAAATAACACCAGTGTGGAGTATGTGTATGTGGCATCAGGACTGCAGTCAGGACCACTACTGTAGGTTGCACTGCAAGTGTAGCACTAGAACTTATCACTAGAGTTGACGGCACATTTTGTCCTGAGACTGTGATTGAACAGTTCCCAAAGTTATTTAGTGGGTTGGGAAAATTGCAGGGGGAGTACAAGATAAAGCTTGAACCAGATGCAAAACCACACTCTCTATCAATTCCAATACGCATTCCACTGCCACTCATGTCTAAAGTCAAGCAGGGACTGAGGCGCATGGAAGATCAGGGCATCATTTAAAAAGTCAAAGAGCCCACAAACTGGTGTGCTAGCATGGTGCCAGTTCCGAAACCAAATAATGAGGTTCGTATATGTGTGGACTTGACAAAGCTGAATCATCGGTGCAGAGAGAAAAACACATGCTGCCCTCAGTAGAATATACTCCTGGTCAGCTAGAAGGAGCGAAAGTCTTCTCAAAATTAGACGCTAATTCAGGATATTGGCAAATCCCCCTCTCGGAAGATTCCAGACTGCGGACAGCTTACTCCATTGGGGAGGAACTGCTTTAACCGTTTATGTTTCGGCATTTCATCAGCACCAGAGCACTTCCAACGACGAATGTCCTGTATCTTGGAGGGCTTAGAAGGCGTCGTTTGCCAGATGGATGACGTGCTGGTATACGCAGAGACACTGTAGGCTCACAAGATTCGTCTTTGGAATGTATTGTAAAGACTAGCAAAAAATCACACTGAAACCTGGAAAATGTGAATCCTTCAAAGATTTGGTGAAATTCCTAGGTCAAGTTATTGATTCCCAGGGAGTCCGAGCCGAACCAAATAAATTGAAAGCAGTGACCTCTATGGAAGAGCCAAGAGATCAGCGGCGATACACGGTTCCCAGGGATGGTGAATCACATCAGGAAATACATACCTAAACTAGCAGAGAAAACACAGTGGTTACGCGGACTTTTGCGGGCAAGAAACGTGTGGACATGGGGACATGCCCAGGAGCAGGCATTTGACAACATCAAGTGTGAGCTTAGCACCACACCTGTCATGGCACTGTACAATAGAGAAACATATACGGTCGTGTCTACTGACTCATCCTTGTATGCACTGGGATCTGTCTTACTGCTGGGGCAAGAGGACCATGCACTGAAGCCAGTAGCATACGCTTCACGGGCTCTCAGTAAAACAGAAAGAAAATATGCCCAAATCCAGAAGGAGGCCCTAGCCATCACATGGGCAACGCTTCTCCGACCTTGTGGTAGGTATAGACTTTCACATAGAAACTAACCACAAACTCCTTGTACCCCTGTTAGGTTCAAAATACCTGGACAAGCTGCCCCCAAGAATTCAAAAGCTGCGAATGAAGTTGATGTGATACAGATATACCATCTCTCGTGTAGCCAAAAACATGGCTTCCGCAGATGTGCTGTCGAAAGCACCTGAAAAAGGAAAGCTAGACACTTGTCTAGAAACAGATCTCAATCTGTACATGAATATGGTCATGAACAGCTTATCTGCCTCAGAAAAGAGACTGCAGGAAATACTAGAACATCAAGACCGAGTCAGTGAGAGAAGTCAGGAGATGGAGTCGTGAAGGCTGGCCAGACAGAATATTGAGAGGTGGTAGGTTCCAACAATATATGCCGTTTGCTGGAGAGCTGACTGTGGAACAGGGTCTAATACTCAGAAACAAAAGACTGGTTATACCTAAAGCGCTACAACCAGACATACTACAGAAACTGCATCTAGGTCACCTCAGTATTGTTAAATGCCATGAATGCAAACAATCAGTTTGGTGGCCAGGACTAAGTACTCAACTAAACTCCCTAGTTGAGAGAAAGAGTCAACCACAAAGAGCCATTGATATCCTCTGAATTTCCGGAGGTTGTAGGCACAGATTTGTTTGAGTGAAACAGCCATCAGTATCTTTTAGTGATTGATTATTTCTCCCGTTTTATTAAGATAGGGAAATTATCAGGAACAACATCAGCAGCAGTTATAGACCGCCTTAAATCAATTTTTGCTCGACATGGGATTCCTTCAATAGTGCAAAATGACAATGGACCCCAGTTTTCTTCAGACCTTTTCAGCTACTTTGCAAGGACATGGGCATTTAAACATGTCAGATCAAGCCCAAGATATCCTCAGAGTGACGGAGAGGCTGAAAGAGCAGTCAGAATGGTCAAAAACCTGGCATATCAAGCAACACCACTTTAACGGTCACAGTCCTGCTGAACTGCTCATGGGCAGACGCCTTAGAGAAGTGCACAATGGTGGCTTGTATTGTGTATTTAGTCCGCGTCTGAATCCATCTTCCCCAGACTTGTCCTTGACGTTAGTAATGTTAGTTAATGTTGGTTTGTTGCCGTCTGCCCTGTCTTCCCATTCCCTTATTAAACCCTCATTTTCCCGTAATCCTGCTTACCTGCCTCATCCTTCCCCGCTTCCTGCTTGCCTGTCCAAACCCGCACCTGACAGAATGACAAGTCTCCCAAAGAAAGCATCCCCCGTGACCGAGGAAGGTTACCTCGGTCTAGTTGAGGAGGTGCTGTACTGGATCGCCTAGCCCGACGTCCAGGATGATCCCCGGGCGTGGGACCTCGCAATCCAGAGCCGGGACATCCTGGTGGGGATGCCTCCAGCGGCTTCGGGACTGGATTACGGAGAGGCGGAGCTACCTGGACCCACTGCTGAGGGAGGAGGTAGCCGACCTGCTGTCTCCGCTGGTAGCCACACGCCGGAGATGCAGAAAGAAGCGGAGAGAGTGACAACTGGAAGAAGAGTCGACGATCTTCCTGGGAACCTGCTCTCTCTCCGCGGCGTCGATTGCGGCTCAGTATCTGTAGGAACCCCTTCTGGTCCGGAAACCGATGAGGCTCGCCCCTGATGTTGCCGCCGCCGCTGAGCAGCCCCCGCCACTGGTCGCGTACCACTTCACAGGGGTCTTAAGTTTTAAGGGGTCTAGAGCCGTCTGGAACGCCATTCCCCGGATCCCCAGGGCTTTTAAAGGGGCAGCACCCGCTTTCACGGCACCAACCCTGGCGGCGCTTGCCAACGTGCCGGATCTGCCTGTCCTATCAGTGCCAGACCAGCCTGTTCCAGAGATCCCCGACCCAATTACACAGGCGCCCGCCGTGACGTACCTAGCTGGGACGTATTTCACTCTCCATGGTCTCTTCTGGAGGGTGATGGAGGACCAGACGGCATGCGAGGCTCCTGAGGCCGCCCAACTGGCAACGCAGCTCCAGGGAGCCTTCGCAGCATTCTCTCCAGCGTCTTCATCGCCGCATCCTTGGGGAGGCTGCTACTGTTGAGGACTAGGCAGTCCCCCTCGACAGACCCCCCCAAGGCATCCCCTCGAGGGACATCCCCACCAGGATGTCCCGGCTCTGGATTGCGAGGTCCCATGACCGGGGATCATCCAGAGATGAGATTTAGTATGATAGCTTTCATTCCTCAAGTCTGGAAATTTCAGAGATACCAAAGACTGAGTAGCTGATGACATATTTCCGTAATTTACTGGCTGGGTTTGTACCTCAGGAATGCTCGTTTTTGTTTTTCTGTGTTTTCTTTTTGTGTGCTTGAGTTTTGCATGTGCGAACTGCCAATTTTTGTTTTCACGTTTTTTGTTTTTCTGTTTTTTTCTCTTTTTTTGAGTTTTGAACTTCAGTGCCACCGTAGCACCGTAATGGAATAGGGTCTTTTTTTCAGGGCGTGGCCTAAGTCCCTTAGTTCCAGTGAAAAGGAACTCTTAATGTTTCAGCATACTAAGACGTTTTGGACAATTCAGTGCTTCCCAACTTTGCAGGAACAGTTTGGGGAAGACCTTTTTCTGTTCCAGCATGACTGTGCCCCAATACACAAAGCAAGGTTCATAGGGTTAACATATTTGGTTAGACGAAAAAGATGTGCCCAGGGATTAGAGTATTAATGAGTTTTCATATTCACTGGCCAATCAGGTAGCGCTTCTCTCATGAATATGAATGCATTTTCCTTAACCACCCTGTAGAACAAAAATTGGCATCCAGGGAAACTTGGACATATGGGACCTTTACAGTAAACTCTCATTTACAATCTACACATAGTTGACACAATATACATGTATACAAGTCTTTTTCATGTATACAAGTCACAAAACGCTAAGTTAAAATTTATAAGTATTAATGAGTTTTCCCTGTCCAACCTGTAAACCAAAAATTCACGTTCAGGGAAACCTGGACGTATAGTACCCTTACTTCAAAATAGCCACCCTTTGCTCTGATTACTGCTTTGCACACTTGCTAAACACCTCTGGGAACTCCTTCAAGACTGTTGGAAAACCATTTCAGGTGACTACCTCTTGAAGCTCACCGAGAGAATGCCAAGAGTGTGCAGAGCAGTAATCAGAGTAAAGGGTGGCTATTTTGAAGAAACTAGAATATAAAACATGTTTTCAGTTATGTCACCTTTTTTTGTTCAGTACATAACTCCACATGTGTTCATTCATAGTTTTGATGCCTTCAATGAGACTCTACCAATGTAAATGGTCATGAAAATAAAGACAACACATTGAATGAGAAGGTGTGTCCAAACTTTTGGCCTGTACTGTATATATATATATATATATATATATATATATACACACACACACACACACACACACACACACACAAACACACACACTGTATATTCTCTTTCTGTCTGGGGAAACAACTAAAGGGGTTAATTCAAATGTAATGCTGTTTAGTAACTGACAGAGACACACATTGTGATTAGGTAGGGAACCCGGGGCACCACCCATTTATTTACCCAAATTAGGGGGCACTGCAGGTGGATGGATAATAGTTTTCCGTGGAATAGTATATTCAAATGTGTTAGGAGCAATGCCAATGATTCTAACTGTTATAAAACTTTCATGGTAAAAATGCAACTTCCATTTAAATGAATGTCATAAAGCAGGGAGTTAGATTCCCAAGCCATTTCCCAGGCACATTCTGGTTCTCTAAGGGACAGAGCCATCTCTGACTCAATGTCATCCTTTCATGATTAATTGTGAACTTCATAAACAATTTTGATGGCCGAGCTGCCGCAGGGAAGATGCATAATTGCGCATTGATCACACACGCATAAACGAGGGGGATTGCTGATTTAGTTGCGATGATGGGGTCACATTAACTAAAGCTTTGGGGGAATTGCAATATGTGTGTGCACTCGATGGATAAAGTTGCCTGCTATGAGTGCACCAATAAATGTGTTATACACTAAGGGTATAATTTCCAAAAAGTTCTTTGATACCAGGGCATGCAAATTTCTGAGGTAATTAAGCTATCGACTGTTTTTTATGCATCACAAGTTGCAGTTGTACGATTGTGAAGAGTCAACATAACAGGAAATGCCTCGAAGGCTTTAAGAAGATGTTAGTAATGTTTATGACATTTTTGCTGTTTGTTTGTTTTCTCTCATTATGTTGATGAATTTTAGCTGTCAGACATTTAGCGTAATGAGTTCTTGTGATATTTATCTTGGACTTCAGTTATTTATTTATTTTGTCCTCACATCCCAAGAGCTTAACTTCTGACATTTATCACGTCGCCTTTTTTCCTTCTCATTCTTTCAGTTTTGCCCCTTTTTACCCTGCAATTCATAATGACTTGTAAGACAGGATTTGCGATGTAAGCATTGAAAAAATACATACAACTTTATTTTATTCTGTAAATGCATTAAAAAGGTCTGCAAGCAACAAAAATGTCTTTTTGTAATGATTTATAGCCTGCATGCATTTTGTAGAATTAAAATGAAGAATTAATACTTTAGGACCATCTTTTTTTCTTCTTATTGATTATGCCAGGCAAACGTTTGGGGTACAAGTACATAGCTTAGTGTTTTGTTTATTTACAACAAAGAGCAGACATTCACTGAATTTTTCGGGCTAACAAAATAGGTGAACTTTATAACGGTCATACATTGGTAACAATACATGTCTACTGTTTCATTAGTATCAATAAGAATGAAAAAAATATAGGTGTTTTAATACTATACTATTTGTCATGCCATTTTTAAAATTATAATAAAGTTTTGTAAAATCAAACATCTGATGTCTTGTTAATTCTTACGAAAATCTTTTGCTTATTGATCTTGTTTCTCAAAATGATGTTTCAGTACGTTAGAACTGCTTATTATGAGTATAAGCAAAGTATTTGAAATTTATTGCTAGTAAATCTATAAATATTTAATCAATGCGAGAAAAAACACACAATGTAATCCAAATCTAAAACCTGACATTTGCGGTTATGCTTTTACCAGCAGAGAGCCGTGTTGACTTTTGTTACACCCTATTCCAAAATATCTTCTGCAGAGCCTCCTGCACCAATCCATCTCCTACCCTTCAGAACCAGAGCGTCGGCCTGGTAATTTTTTTTCATAATTTGTCTTGGCTGACAACCTTCTCATGCTCAGCACAAAATAAACAAAAATAACAGCCATGCTTTTTATTCTCAGAGGAACATTTCTGCCCTCTTAGCCACTGACCCAGTGCCTGAATCCTTGATATCCTACAGTAGGGACAAGAACATTTTCCGTGTAACAAAGGAAAAACAACCTCGGAAGCTATGCATCCCTTTCAACGTTGAATGCATTTTTTCTGAGAGCTAGTGTAAATGAAAAGCTGTGTATCTACCGTGGACCGTTCAAGCAAATCAACAGAAGTGCATCTTCAGTAAATAAAAAACATTGTTAACTCCAAAGTACTATAGATTAAGCATTATAATGACCACCTTGGGGTTAGTTAAATGTTCCAAGGAAACATCAAGGTCACTTCATTAGCCTAATGTGTGGTTGTGTGCATCTTAATGTCATTTAAATGACTGAAGTATCAAATAAAATGAGTTACATTATCTCATAACAGATTTTACAATCAGCCTTTAAGTCTTGGACATAAGTGTAATAGTTTTGCTGTGAGACACATTGAACTAAAAAGTGTACTGTATCACACAGGGTCCTGAGAAATACTCCCTTATGTCATTGCTATTGATTGTATATTATATGATTGTATATTATCTGTCGGGGAGGCATGGTGGTGCAGTGGTTAGCACTGTCGCCTCACACCTCTGGGACCCGGGTTCGAGTCTCTGCCTGGGTTACATGTGTGTGGAGTTTGCATGTTCTCCCCATGTCGTCGTGGGGTTTCCTCTGGGTACTCCGGTTTCCCCCCACAGTCCAAAAACATGCTGAGGCTAATTGGAGTTATGAAATTTCCCATAGGTGTGAGTGAATTGTGTGTGAATGTGCCCTGCGATGGGCTGGCCCCCCATCCTGGGTTGTTCCCTGCCTTGTGCCCGCTGCTTCCAGGATAGAATCTGGGCCCCCCGCGACCCAGTAAGATAAGCAGTTTGGAAAATGGATGGATGGATATTATCTGTCTGTCTGTCTTGGAAATTAATAATAGATAAATAAATATGAATACTAACACTGTAACAGAAAACAGCCCACAAGAGTAAATTAAACCAAATTCCTTTCAAATGCATGTATGGCCAACAATTTTTAACAAAAAAAAAAAAATGTATTGGTTTCATTTAATTTCATTTCATGTCATAAGCCTATAAACTGCCAACTGCTTTGCCAAATCATTTACCATTTCTGTATACTTTTTCAGACGTGTAATGGAACACATGACTTCATTTGATTGAATGTGCTAATATTTTTAATAAATCAATATTTCAGATTAGTATTATAGCTGGATAATTACTTAGCTTGAGAAGATTGCATCAGCTCTGAGTGACCGGAAACTCATCAGAAACAGAATATATATATATATATATATATATATATATATATATATATATATATATATATATATATATATATATATATATATATATATATTGGAAGCTCTACTTTGCTGAGCCCAGTGTGAAAGATTTCTACACATAATCTGCTAATCTGCTCTAGGAAACTGCCCACAAGCCCAAATCTGTTCCCTAGAAGGTGGCTGTTGGACTATAAAGTTCCTTAAATAAGTTCTCTTTTTTTTAAGTTAGTTAATTGCCCAATACTGAATTAGTTAATTGTCTAATGCTGATACTAATACACAAACTTCTTCTGGAATGCATAAGGGAATAAAAATTATAATTTATGACTAATTGCCGTCATTTATTTAAATTTTGCACAATGGCATTTTAGGGAAATACATAAAATTGTTTTTATAGCCATCAAGCAAATTCAATTAGCCTCTATGAGATTCACTGTTTCACATGCAGCATCAGTAAATGGCCATGAAGCTGCTGAACCATAACAATGTTCCTTAATCCTTCATGTTTCATCATGTCATCAGGTATCATCTCACTACCAGCTTAAGTGTTAACAATATATGAATGTATGATTCCATTCTAATCAGAAGAATGTTGCTAAATTCAGTCATGAATTCCTCTACGTCTAAGACTTTAACGAAATCATTACTTGCTGTTGTGTGTCCCTATTAATTACATTTTCAGATGAGATATCTTCAGCGTTGCGCAAACTAAAATAATTACTTTGGCTGCACAGATTACCAGGAGAGAGTTCATGATCCGATATGCCATTACGGAGAGACACCAAATGAAAGTAATCTTGCACGATAAATAATGTTTCTGTTTCTTATGACAGGCGGCCATCGCTGTTCTACTGTACCATGCCATATTGGATGAACAAAACCCTTCCCTCTTTTCCCATGCAGATTACATTCTGATAAACTGGTAATGGGAGAACTTTGGATATAAATAATTTGTCCTATGCGCTGCTGAGGGAGCATTTCTGATGGAAATTTATTCAATTAAAATCAAATCGATTAAACACATGAAAAGTTTTACCGTATGTTGGCAAGTGAGTTGAGACAACTTAGGCCCTGTTGTGCTACAGGATACGATCGGTGTCTCCGGACTTGTGAGTTTAAAAATGTGCCGTTAAGCGCCTCGCGAGAGGCCCGGAGAGAATCATCATTGATGGAACTGATATAATTTGTTATTCACTCTCCCGTTGTGCATAAGTTTTCAGGTGAGCAGCGATATTAAAAATTAATTTTGGGTAAGGCTTTGCAGTCAGAGGTCTTCTGGGCAATTCTAAAATTGTCAATTATCATGATTTAAATAGCGCTTGACATATATCTTATGCAAATGGTCTTCATTCAAAATATCATCAGTACTGGTTTTATGCATATGATTATTAGATCAATGATACTTAACATCACATTATACAATGTTTTTAATTCTCAATACAGCTTCTGTATTTTCAAACACAAACTGGAGAAAAGCAACCTGTTAACCTGAATCAAACATAAGAATCGAGGTAAAACAGATAGATCAGTTACTATGATTCCCAGAATACCAAGTTTAAAGTCAGATAAGCAAATGAATGGTCAGCAGTTATCGTATTGGTACTCAGCTTTTCTATTCTGAGAGGACATATTTAAATACAATGGAGTCACATCTAGCAGTTGCTTTTTCTTGCCCAGTGCAGTCCAGTGATCTTTATCTTTTTTTTATCTTTATCTTTATAATTGATCATTTACAGACTACAAAAATTCTTACACGTGTGTTACTGGGATTAATCCAGACTCAAAAACACTCATTCCATGTCATGTAATAAACCGTCATTCAATGCAAAGTATCCTGTAGAATATTATCCTGTAAAATATGGGGAGGATCTAGGCATGCCTAAAGTTCTGAAGTAAAGTACTTGTACTTCTGAAGTAAAGTACTCAGTGTGTATATGTATGTTCACTTGATTTTGATAATTGTGCGAAACAAGGTTTTCAAACATGTGAACAATTCAGTGATTCTCAGTTTAATTGGAAAAAATTTACAAAACTAATTTGTGATAAGTTAACATTATGCTTTCTATAATATGCATGTACGTAACTTCTTGATATATAATATTCTAATAAATAAGTTAATTCATTTAAGAAATATTTGAATCCAGTACATGAATTCAGCAATGACTGTGATCATAGCATCACAGTATTAACTGAAGAGAGGCAGATGGGCTGTTCCATCAGATCCGATCAAACCAGGACACACAGATTAACTGGGCTAATTTAAAAATATATGCATTTATTTATTTGTTTTTAATATCCCGCCTGTTCCCTCTGTGTCGCCTTTCCTTCTCTGTCTGTCCGCGTTCCCTGTCAGGTCCTGTCCCATTTCCTGTCTTTGTGCCAGTTCTGTCTGTCCGTCCTGTTCCCTGTGTCTTGTTAATGGGTTTTTTCTTGTTTCTCAGGTCCTGGTTCCCCGGTCTCGTCTCGTCTCGTCCGTCGCCTCCCCTGAGGCGCACCCGAAGAGCGCGCCTTTGGGGGGGGTTCTGTCATGCCCGGCTTGTAAGATCCTTGTGTGTGCCACACCCCCTGATTATCCACGTGTGCTTCCCTGATCGTACCCAGCCGTGTCTAGTTATTTTGATCAGTCCTGTCTATTTAATAGTCTTTAATAAATAATAAATCCCCAGTTTGCCCCGTATTCCGCCTGCCTGCCTGTTCCTGCTCGCTCGCACTGCCCTTGCATATTACCCGCGCTCCCGGATCGTGACAACAGGCTGGTTCTTTCATTCTGTTCATTAGAAGGTACTTTTTTGGGAAAACACAGTGGACTGTAAACCTTCTCACCAATACATATCCTTCGCACTGACCGCATGTTCCTTCAACAAGTACCGCATGTTCCTTCAACAAGTACCGCATGTTCCTTCAACAAAAGCACAGAGACACACTTCTCATTTCTATGGCTGTAGTGGCAGGTTCCAAATGGGCATCGAAGGTAAATCCTCCCTAAATAGCTGCCTCCAGCTTACATTTCGGCAACTGAGGTTCGGACGTGTTCTTACAAAGAATCACTTAATCCAAGATTAGATGATGAGCGACAGTCTGTAAGTAGACCTTCTATTTACCAAGAGTGTAGCCTGAGATTTTACAGATAGCTCACGTTTTTGGAGGACATCACTTGTATGTTGCTTGTCTTCTGTGGCGCACAGACACAGAGTTTTGTTGTGACAAAGTCCTTGTTTACGCAGCTCTTTCATGGTGTCCGGTGGGCTTTGCCACATTAAGATAGAAACACTGTACAAAATGAATAAAACATTATGCTGAGCAGCCTCCCGTCTTTGTTATGTTTTCCTTTGAGTTTGGGGAGCAGCTATATTTACATCTGTGTCGTGTTTCTGAACAAACACAACATGCGAATAAACACAAAACGATCCCATTTGTATTAAAAGAAAAACTGTTTGCCTTAAAGTATGATAATAAAACACCCTGATTTCAGGTCACCACAATCTCAATTCATAGATATTAAATTTAATACTCAAATACGTATTTTACGTGAGTTTGAACAGGGTGTGAATGTTGGTACCAGACATAGTGATTCCAGTATCTCAGAAATATCTCAGCCACCATCCTGTACACACTACAGTATCTAGAATTTACTCAGAATGGCTGATTTGTGGGTAAAAATATCTTGTTAAGGAGAAAGGTCAAAGAGGACTGGCCACACCTCTTAAAACTAATAAGGAGGCCTCAAGTGTGAAAATACATTTATAACTCATTTACCCTTGAAAAGTTCTGGAGACTGAAGGTGGGCCTTCGTGGTATTACATACTGTAGGGGTATCATTGCTAGTTATTAGGGGTAGGAAAAAATATTAATTTTAGGATTAATCACGATCCTGGTTTTGATGATTCAGTATCGATGCACAAAATCCCAAGATTGATTTACTTAATTTGTGCATTGACTTTGAAAACATTTTTGCTGAATTTTACTTGCATTGATCCTTTTATCATATAGGTGATGCTACTTTCTCTCTCACTACAGGATTTGAGCCAATCATGTTAAAGGATTAAACTATTCAAGTAATAAAGGACTTCAGATCATCGGCCATACCAGCACCCTTATCAATTATAGACCGTTAAGTCACATCCCATGAATTCACATAAATTTTTCTAAATGGCCAATTACATTTAATTATCTGTTTTGACATGGGAAATGGAGATATATGTTTTTCGTAGTTTTCTTGCTTTTACTTAGTTTTCATTTTTCAATGTATATTTTCAGTTAGTTTTAGTTCAGATTTAGTTGCTTTTGTATTTGGCTTTCAATGCTGACACATGCAGGTCGCAACAGTTTTGCACAAACTAGTGTTATAGTACTCAAGACTGGAGTTGGTCTTGTGACCACTTTTTTGTGGTCTTAGTCTCGTCTCAAAATCGAATTTAGTTTTACTCGACCTTGTCTCAGTCTCAGACATAGAGGACTCAAGGTTTTATTTCAAGAACATTCAAGACCACTTATCAAAATGCCTCAATATTTATCACAATGCTGTAAACCGTCCTGCTTCAAAGTTCAAATGAAACCAATAAGATGCGTCTTATTTGAAAACAAATGTTACATTTGTACAGAAGCATTTACATTGAAATTTTTAAGAGAAACGTCCATGGTTCAATTTATACTGTGACACAAATTTTATGGAATGTTATCCTGCCAATAGGTTTTGGCAAGTTTCAACACCAGTAATATTAGACAAAAGTATAATGGTTAGCGATCAAATATTGCAATGCAAAAATATGGAGACACGATGAAAAATGTATTAATTGATGCATTAAATGTAATTGGGGTACAAAAAAATAATTACATCTGCTCAGTTTTTGCTCCACTACATCTCTTTTCCTGCTCATCTGCATAACTTCCAAGTTAGTGTTGGTGCTTGTGGTCAACCAATCAGCAAGCTATCTGTAAGCACCTCCCTCGTACTTTGTGCTCAAATGAAAAGTACCTAGAGTAGGTACTGGAACTGCCTCTGAGGAATTACAATTAGGCCAAGTTCCTGTGGTATGAACATGACAAAAGTCCCTGGTTCAGGAAAAAGGTTCCGGTTCCAGGAAAAAATTCCAGCAGTATGAACATGCCTAGACAGATTAGTTCTGGATTTGAGGAACTATATTCATATGTTCCTCAAATTTAAATATCATGATATACAATCCTTTGGCCTTTAACAGTTTTCATAATTTGCTTCTAATGACTCTGTTCCATTTAAAGCTTTTTAAACACCTCTGCAAAAACGTAAGGCTGCTATACAGTGTTTCATATCTCATTCCTATCAGATATATATCAGAATGTAATTGAATCGGGGCATCTGTGCCAATACCCAGCCCTACTAGTCATACTTATGCTTATAAAATACATTGTTTTTCACAGGTTTTTTTTTAATATATATAAAAATATATGGAAGTAGATGGACACAAAGAGAAAAGGTGTTTTGAAACATTTTCTTGAAAGAAATCAAAGTTATGGTTGGTTGGAGCAAATGCGGATGAACAAGGGACTCAAAGGCCCCCAAACTCCAAGAAACTGCTCTTATAGGCACAACAGCTGATTTTTAAACATAAAGCAAAGTCTCTGCTTTCTCCAAGTTAAAAATGTCACATTTCACCCTGCATTACCCTGCATGAAGCAGAATGAGCAACCGTAAATATTGCAGTTGTTACTTCTAGTGCTCCGAAGGTTTTTCCAATTCCATTGCTGTTTGTTGGTTCAAAAAGGTCTACAGCTTGCCAGGTACCAATGTGAGACAGCTTTATTTTTTGCTTATCTTTAGCAGACTATGCTTTTTGTTCTTTGGCTTCTTTTTCCATTCAGTATATACATATATTAGGGGTGCTGATGATTTAGGTTTAGATGTAGAAAGTGCACCTATGTCGAAACCACAAGTTTACTCAGGGATTCATTTTATTGTATAATATTGTGCAATGGGGCTTGCATGAAGAGATTCTCCTGGGAAGGTGAGTGAAATAAAACTATACAATTATAATACTCCATTCCTTGCTGTTTAGTAATAAGTGATACTCAATTGACCCCCAATATCAGTGACTATGTACTTCTACAGCTAACACTTGCCTTAATTGTGCTACTTCGTGACTTTGCAGAAACCTAATGAGCAGCACAGTGATTATGGCTTAAGGAATGAAAGTGATGCATGTCAGGCTAGAAGGCCTTGTACTGCTGTAACTACTTTTTGACACATGCTGGTTATGTGACATGTGCTGGTGCCATTTCACCATTCTGAAAGCACTAAAGATTGTACACTGGGAAAAGATTTAATACTTTTTGTAAAGATTATGCATGTATTTCTTTTAGATACAGTGAAATATCAAAGAGTCATAAAAAGCTTAGTTTGCCCATGTCTACTCCACTGAACATTCCTACAGCCTCTCTTAAAGTGTGTCACGTCAGTTTGCGAATGCATCTAGTCAGACTTCAGTGTTATGCAATTCTTAATGTTTCACAGTGGGAGATTTTTATTTCACATCTTGGGAGGAAACAAATCATTGGTCAATCCGTGTTATAATAATTAAGAATTTATTTCATTTTTTTTTTCAGCTAAAGTAATATAATAGTAATTTACACACTCTACATGTCAGTTTTCCAAGCAATAAATGTTTTTGCTATAGAAATAAGCAAAAAAAAAATTGTTCAAAGTTTGCAACTTTATTTATCTTATCTATCCATCCATTCATTTATACAATCATTTATTTGATTGCCATACCACCAGATACAGAAATGTGTTAATGTGTTAATATGAGAATGAAAAAAAAAAAGTGACGACAGGCAGTTTCCATGGCAACTGCGGCACTACTTTTTTTTTCCCCGTCACACTGAATTCTGCTCCATACTGGAGAGGATTCATCTCTGGGACGCAGCACTGATCTTAACCTCTCACTCAGGCAAATATCACTGTCAGATCAGACCATAATATGGAAAGATGTGTCCATTACTTTGGGGGGCTTAACTGCAGCATTTTCACAGATCTGCTCAGTATTCAGCACAAGCTGTGTTTCTTTGGACTTTCCCTGCTGCTACAGATAATTGCACCAACCACCAAAAGTGCTGTAGCACTGGCTTCTCATATAATACATGAATGTCATTTTGCGTTATGTCCTTGAGGGTGAACGATGCCAGTTCATTCCTAGTTCACCTGTAGTGTGAATAAAAAAAGCAAGGCCAATGAATTTCACTGTCTTGGTGCGTCACTGTGGCAGATATATGTCATGGCAAACACAGGATTGCTTTGCAGGTGCTCTGAATTTCCTGAAGAACAGCTTCTAAAGACGTTCACCTTCTGTGTAATTTGTCCTGTAGCTGTTTTCCATCATATAATTGCAGTATTACATATGATCATCAAATTCAAGCAGGTGACTTTGCTCAAAACTTCAAACTGCAGCTTATTAATCACCCAAAGTAATTTAAACATTGTCGCTTTACACATCAAAGGTTCAAGTCTGGACAGTGTGTTTGTAGTATAAATGAGCACTACAGTACATAGAACTTTCATGAAATAATATTTTATTATAAAACAATATTTTTCAACATTGATTATATTAAAAAAATGTTCAGATAGTAATTTTATCATGCTGACATTGACTGAACCTTTGTTAAAATGTAAAATGTGGAAAGAAGATTCCATTGTAATGTTATAGTAAAAACGTCCTTTGCCAACCTTGAGCAGACCTTCACATAACATTGACTAATGTCTGGGAATGTTCTCTATTTAGCTGGGTAACATAACACTAAATTTGCCAATAGAATTCTTCATACCTGTACATGGCTTATTTCAGCTGCTCCCTTCAGGTGGATGAGTCATATCACTCAAGTCCAAAACCTCACAATTTAGCAATATCTTCTACCCCAATGTTACAAGGATCCTTATCTATGTGCAACTCTTCCTCCTTTAATCATGCTAGACATGCTATTTGTCTTCTGAAATATTCCATTTGCACTGTTTTATGTTTACATTTTCTGAGCAAATCTTTTGCACTTTATTCCTGATTCAACACTGGGTTATTTGATATATTTTCTGTGTTCCTTGTTAAGGATTTGTTCTAGACTGTGTAGTATCTGTTTATGTCCTCTAGTCTTGTTACATTTAAATAGCGCCTAAAGTTACATGCAATGCATAAATAAACACATTTTAATTTAATGCCAGACGTTACAATAGACTAAATAAACAACTAAAGTAGGATATACATAAAAGGTAACATATGTTACTTTTTTTACGCTTTTGTATTTTGCTGTATTTTTGCAATAAATCAATAGTAATTGGTAAACCTGAATCCAAAGCAATGAGATAAACATTTCTATGCTGCTGAAGCTCTACTGTATGTCTACATTTCGGTTATTTTAATTAGACTGTATTTAAAGGTTTTCCATATCCATATGACTGCTAAACCCTGCGACGACCCGGCATCCCATCCAAGGGCTTTGTACCATGTTCTTTCCACGAGAGGCTCCAGGTTATCCTAGATCCTGTACTGCTAGTAGGAAGTTTATTGGGTCCATCCCTCTTGGTGCTGGCCATCTTTTTATTTTTTATTTATTTATTTTTATTCTCTTCCAACACACTGGGACTTTTCATAATATGTCCAAAATAAGCCTGCTTCAGTCTTGTCATTAGTGGTTCAAATATGTGTTTTTGAATGTGTTTATATACGTATTTTTACAGAGGCATCCTGAATAGGGTGTACCCCTGCTTTTTGCCTAAGGTTGCCTGGGATAGTGTCCAGATCTCCCTGTGATCCTGCCCAGGATCAGCAGTGCCTATGGATGGATCGCTGAGTGTATTTATATGTGCTTGTGTTTGTCTCTCTGTTTGCTTTCACAGTTTTTTTGTAATCTGTTAAAGAATCCAGATTATTTTTTTTTCATCAGCATTATATCCACATTACAGCATTTCTTCATTCTTGCTGTTAATGATTTTGAGGGTGGTTGCATAAGACAAGATCTTACACATGTTAATGAAGCCTGACATATCTTTTAATTTGTAAATTCTGTCCCATTTGGCAAAAAATAACTTCAGGCAGTTAATTGGAAATGAGAAGTTTCTATCCTGTTCTTGAAGCCCAGATTTCTGCATCATTGGGATAACACATTTTCCTGAACAACAATTTTGGAATTGTGATGAATGGCAGTGTAGAGGCGATGGGAGACATCGATGGGCTGCCTGTTTGTATCTTCAGCTCTTGGTGTGAGATCCTTAGAATGGTGTCTAGGACACTGGACATAGCAGGACATAATAAGAACTGACGCGAAACCTTCAGAATGTTTCAGCAAACACCCCCTTTCTGATAGTGATGAATTGATTCCCTCACTTAGCTCAAGTTTTATCTAGCACCTTGATTTGACACTAAGTAATATGGTATATTATATGTAGGCACATACATGTATGTAGCTGTGCTTGGGCAACTTCACAGACAGCTAGTGTGTTTCGCTCATTCAATAATCTGTTAGGAGAGCTGCCAATCCTGCTTAGCCTGTTTTTGCTTGTAATTGCTAGCAGGTGTCCTTAAGCCCCAAGGACCAGGGCACTTCCCATCTTTATCCTAAGAATTTTTTATTTGTAATAATGCAATATGTTATGCACAAGTCTCAATCAGATTTAGAGAGCAGTTTAATATAGAGCATTAAATCATCTCTTGTATTTTCATTTCATTACACAGTAATGCTTGGTACTGTCAATCCAATAATTCATTCACTCTCAGTAACTGTTTATCCAATTTAGAGTTACAGGTTTTAGTATAAGATACAAGTGGTATTCATTAAAATACAGGTGGTAATGCATTAAGTATGCATTAATATTCAGTAATTTACTATAATTGTTTCAAAAGTAAATAGACACAGGCTGGCTGAAACTTTCTAACTATCCAGTAGCACTGAAAAGAGACTTGCTGAGATGCCCGGCTCGTCCGCTCCTCGTGTGTGCCACGGCCCCTCATTACCCACGTGTGTGCCACGCCCCCTGATTATCCTCGTGTGTGCCACGCCCCCTGATTATCCTCATGTGTGCCACGCCCCCTCATTACCCACGTGTGTGCCACGCCCCCTGATTATCCTCGTGTGTGCCACGCCCCCCTGATTATCCTCGTGTGCTTCCCTGATCTTGCTCAGCTGTGTCCACTTATTTTTGCCGAGTCTCGTCTATTTGAGTCCATGTCTTGCCTTAGTTCTTTGTCCGTCATTGATGTTAGTCTATGTCCGATGTTTCCTGGTCCCCGTACCCGTAATAAATCCCCGTTTTCCCCGAATTTCGCCTCCTTCCCTGCTTCCTGCCGGAAGTTCGCGCTCACCCAGCGAATCTGACACTTGCCTTATTCAGTTACTCACAAGCTTAGTACAACAGCTTAGTATTAATGCTTACATAGACAGTACAGGTCATCAGGATTAGAAATATTAATTATTATAACTATACATTGAGCTACAATGAACTATGTCATCCTACAGTTGATGTTTATCCACAGATTTTCACAAATTTCTTCCTCAATGTCATGTTCCTCCACGATACAAACGTTTGCAATATGAAAATGTTTCTTTGTATACAGAATTGTATACATCATTGAGGACGTTGTCTAAAATTTCCAGTTTTAATTGATTTTGAGGGAATATTTAGGGGATGATGGCAAAAATGTCTGTGTGGTGTAACCATAAAGACTTTGTTCCAAAATATTAAAGTTGGTTTAAAAAGGTGATAGTCTCAATAGAACACTCTTTCTGTCACGCCCTGCCCAGTCGATCCTCCTGTTTCCTTTCCCAGAATGACGCTAACGAGCCACGCCTGATTCACATTAGTCTTTCCTCTTGTTCCTGCCTTCCTGTGATTCACTCAAGCTGCCTCTTGTTCTCTTACCTTGTTAGTCTTTGTGTGAAAGTGCCTCCCGGTCCTGTGCTCCCTAGTCCTGTCATTAGTTTCTAAACTCCAGTAAAGCCCCTTTGTTTGACCCTCATGCCTGCCTTCGGCTCCCTCGCTTCCTGCACATGACACTTACCCCTTTCACACCAAGCCCTCGCCGGAGCCGGTGCTGGAGCTTACATCGGCCCCACCAAAATCCATCTTGCATTCACCCTGCAATTGGCGTCGAAAGGGTAGACAGATGACGTAAGTGTGTGCGTGTTGCTGTGGGAGGGGTACCATTTCGGAAGTAAAGAGAAAAATGGATGAAGACGCAAGACTTTTTTGAATTTACTGCAAATGTTTACATTATTTATAGCTTTATATGTTATTGTTCCAGGGTTTAACCCAACACAGTTCATTCAAAATGTCTGAGTGTCTCACGAGTCATTTGATTACATCTGCCAGTAACTTATTCCTGCACTTCAGTGTTCCAACGCAAACTACCATTTGTGTGTTTCAGTTAAAAAGAGGACTTCAGTTGGATATGCGTTCATGGATGAACTGTGAGTCATGCACGATAACATGTGGGGATGCACATAACTGTCATCCATAGATGGATTCACCTTTAAAAGTGGTACAGTATGTGAGTCAATCAGTTGTTGTAACTGTAGAAATGCATACTTATAGGATGTGCATTTGTGCTGCTATGGCAAGACATTACCGTGAGTTTTAACCTTTATACCAAAAATGTAGTAGAATTTGCATATAAAGGTTAAAATGCATAGTAATCTCATGCCAAATCAGCGTAAATACACATAAAATAAGTATGGGATACTGAGGGAACTACTGTGCAATATGCATTAATGGACTACTTTGATAGGGAGAGTGAAGACAAGAATACAATGAAACTTTTATTTTACAAATATACAAATAATCAAAAAATATGTAAATATTTCCCGTGGAACTTAATAAATATAAAAACTGATGCTCTTATCCATCTGCATTCTCAGTGTTAAAACAAGCACATAAAAGACACGATAGGTAAATTTAACATCAATTACTGACATTTCAGGCAAGGTAGTGTGAGTGTTATTTTCGTTGCTATAACAAAGCAGATAGCTGTATGGTACAGTATGTATCACTGCCTGGTCACCAAAGTCAAATTCTAATGGTAACTTATTAGTTAGCTAAGTTGTCATTACAGTGATATAAAGCCCAGCCCTTTTCCCAACACTACAGTGTTTAACGATATGCTATTTTGTTTGACGGATCCTTGGAAGGCATCCGACATACACCGCATGATGGTTCATAGTCGAAAGTTTATAGTCGCATTACTGTACAAGTAAACGCAACAATAATACCCGATTCCTCCAAAGCGTTTGCGGAGTTCCGTGCTCTAGTCAGCTGGTTAGCAGGTCTGTTTCCATACATGGAGAACATGATAATTGTTTTTAATGCAGCTAGCTTGGCTTTTATGTAGCTCAGTTTCCGACTTCCTGTATTCTTATTTGTTTTTAATCTTCCTTACGGCTTACTCTGTTATTCTGATGACTCCGGCCTTCTCCACTTCACTCTGCATTGCTTCGTAAATTTTTGCTTTCTGATCTGACAGCTCTAACCCCGCCTCCTGACATCACACGCCCTGTGACAGGAAATCATATTATCACAGATAAGGAACCCTGGTGATCGTAACTGCTGCATAACTAGGTTAGTAAGTCTTTTTTAAATATCAGTTAATTAGACATTTTTAATGTATGATCCGGTTTACATATCAAATGTATGACCCCAGGAAAACATTCACAATTCATCATATAAATGATTATAAAATGATTATAAAAATGATTCTTTACTTTAAAGAGTATGTTTGAAACAAGAAGTCCAGCTGCTTACATAGGTGCCCATGAAAATGTCTATAAAAACTGATTTTAAATTTAAGTGAGAAATGGTGTAACCGGTTACACCATTTGACTCCTATTACAAGCCTGTTTGTCAGAGGCCAATTTTGTGAAATATCAATAGTTTATGGTGGTGACTAAGTGTAATATAAAATAACTGACTATGTGGAACTATTTTCAAATGTCAATATTATGTTTTTGGAAAAAGTGGTGATTTATTCACAACTTTATTATCAAAGCTAGGATGTTGTATGGCCTTGCTGTTTTAGAAATGTTTATCTGTGCATATTTGTATTCCATTCACTAACAAATGTAAGCAATATATTATGTAATACATGTATGTTATTTCACAGTCTAGCAAAATCAAGTGGGTGAACAATGACTGTTGAACATGAACAGCAGCTTTAAAAGACCTAAAACTCCAATAATTGAGTGATAGGAGAAACATTATTCAAACATTAAAATCTGCATCTGTATAATACAATTGATAAAATTTCTGCTATTTCTTAATTGATGCAATATTCATGATTCTCAATCGGAAAAGGCTGGATTGCCCATCCAGGTTGGGGATGACTTACTGCCTCACGTGGAGGAGTCTAAGTGCCAGGTGTATTTGTGCTGCGTAGCGAGTTATGTGGATGCTGTACCTTTCTATTGTGCTAAAGAGAGAGCTGAGCACGGAGGCAAAGCTATCAATTTAGCGGTCAGTCTACATTCCTGCCACAGCTATAATCATGAGCTTTTGCGTAGCGACCAAAAGAATTAAATCTCAGATACAAGCAGCAGAAATGAGTTTCCTTCACAGGATGTCTGGACTCAGCCTTAGGGTAAGGAGCTTGGATATCTGCAAATGACTCAAATTAGAGCTGCTACTGTACACATCAAAAGGCATTGAGGTGGTTTGGGCATCTGTTTAGGATGCCGACCTGGGGAGGTGCTTCAGGTATGTTCGCGCAGGAGGAGACCCCTTGGCAGACCCAGGACATGCTGGAGAAATTATTTTCAGACTACTGTCCCCACCTCCCAGCCCCGGATAAGTGGCAAAAGCAAATATCCTACTCAATATTGCAAAAATGCAAAAACAATTAAGATAATGCTAGTAAAATCTGTTTTTTTTTTTCAAGTTTTTAAAACAATTATTTTTAATTGTATTCATACATGCACTCTTGGGCTACGTTCACACTGCCCGACACATTGTCTAATTCCGATTCTTTTGCTCAGTTCGCATTTGTCTATCAGATCGCATTTGTCTATCAGATCGCATTTGTCTATCACATTTGTCTATCAGATCGCATTTACATAGATAGATAGATAGATAGATAGATAGATAGATAGAAATTTATTAATCCCTCGGGAAGGTTCCTCTGGGAAATTCTAGTTTCCAGCAGCAGTACACCAGCATATTACAAGTTATAAAAATACAATATAAGAGGAGGAATTTAAAATACAAATACTAAGGTAAGAGCCAACATACAGATAAGGATACGAGTAGGGAGGGGGGAAAGGGAAAAACTATTCACAATAAAAGGGAAATAGAGGGATTTAGCAGCAGTTATGTAGAGACACAATGTGTATAGAGATTGTGATATGTATATGCCAATAATCTATAAGGTGTATATATAAATAGATATTGCGTTATTGCACATTTGTCTATCTGTTCACATTCATAACTACAAGTGACCTGCATCTGACTGTGATGTGAACGCATCGGTCCTCCGAAACGACACGCATGCGCGTTGATACGTTTTTACACGCGTCAACTGCGTCACCAATGTACTCATGCATGTATCGCACTTTGCTCTGGAGGACAATTAACAGTGAATCCGCTATACATGAGCAGGTCGAAAAGGAGAATAAAAGTCAGGCGGCTAGCTTTTTCTGTTTCCGTTATTGCTGAAACTGCTGCACCAAGAGATGTGTGGGTACGAGCCTGCCGGCGCAGGCTGATGATGTCAGCGCATGCGTATAAGCAAAAAGCCACATGAATTCCGATCTGAGCATTCACATTCAGGTCGCATGACCGCCAATCGGGTACGTATCCGATTTAGTACCACATATGAAAGTGACAAAAATCCTATTTGAAAAGATCAGATTCACGTGTCCACACAGCACTGAAAAGATCAGACCTGTGTCACATTATGGCAAAAATCCTGATTTGAGTCACTTCAGCACGGCAGTGTGAACGTAGCCTTGGTGGGTCCATCCATCCATTTTCTGAAACTGCTTAATTCCAACTGGGGTTGTTGGGGGGGAGGGGGAGTGGAGCCTATCCTGGGAACAGGCAGGAAACAACCCTGGGCAGTTGCCAACACACCACAGGACCAATCTGGCCTTGCCAATCAACCTATCCTGCACGCTTTTGGACTATGGGAGGAAACCAGAGCCGCTGGTGAAAACCAACACAAACAGTGTGTGAATTCCACACAGAAAAGACCCGGGACTGAACCCAGGACCTACTTGCTGTGAGGCAGCAGTGCCAACCACTGCACCCCTGTGCCACCCGTCTTGGTGAACAAAATATTTAAATTAATTTCAATTGACATGAAACCAACATGAATATGAAATGTACATTTTACCAAACCTGCTTTTAAAACATTTTTTTTTCAAATTTTTTGGATTGCTCATCTTGCCAAACCTTATTTATCACTGACCCACTTATTGTTAAGAATACTTGTATCCAGAGTTGGCCCTGGGTTTGACTCCTAGCTGTCTGTGGTGAGGAGCCTCAGAGGTTACAAAATTAGCATGTGTTGCACTCTTTGGGCAGGTTAAACAGCCTGTAGCTGGTGTACAGGGACAGCTCCTGTTGATGGGATCCTCTGGGATATAGGCTCCAGGCGTGTTTTAACATGGTTTGTGGTAAACAAGTTAAAAAGGTGGCTGAGTACAATTGGAGGTGTTTCCTGGTCTTTGCACCTCTTCTGTTGTTGAGTGTTGAGGGGGAACCTGTGGTGGAGTTTTCAGCCAAGTGCGTCCGAGGAGCATGGATACCCTGACAGAATCAGGGGCCTCAGTATTTTATCGGGGTCCAAAATTTTATGTCGGGGTCCCTGTTGGCAAAATCAGCATCAATCCCCACTCTTCTTAGGGCTCAAGGTGACATTTTGCAAGAAGCCCCGAAATATTGAGCTAAGCCCCTGTACTCAGCCAATACAGATTGGAGGTTAAATTAGAGGGGGAAAAACTCTTCATATTCTCTAACAAAGCTATATAATCTATAATTAAACATATGTAGTTAGTGGTCATGTCAGCTAACAGTTAAATTTACCTCTTATCACAATAAGATTTTGGCGATTAAAATACTTTTGAAATAGACATTCAAAATCTTCCATGCAGGGTATACTGCATGTAAATATACCGTATAATATTTTAAAGCAATGGCCTCCTTAGCCTTTATTTCAATGAAGGATTTATTTAGATTACAATATTGAACAATATAAAAAATATGTAATATTGCATGGAAGAATCTTGCTACCTGCAATCACCGTTCACTAATGATCACCCAATTAGATGTACACATTTGTGGCTCCGCCTGCTCTCATGTGATTATTTTTTAACGTAAATCCACGTTGAAAGGTTCTGAATGTGAATACCGGAATCAATTACAGATTACGTGTTCCTTGGAGGCAAATTGAGATTTGCCTCTGGCTATTTATTTCAAGGCAGATATTGGTCACTGATTATTCCATCACACAAGTCCATTTTCAATTTAAATTGGGTGTAAAATAACTATTCAACTCATTCTTGCAGCTTTATTAAATGTCCCTGAAATGTCATTTTGCCGCTTTGATTACCTTTTAGTGATTCATATACTTTCTTTTTGTAATGTATGACATTAATCCCATGTTAAACATTTTAATTCTATCTATCAGTGTTTTGGTTATACTCTGACTGTAATTGTCAACAGTTGATTTAATTAATTTAATTTAATCGATATTAAAATATTAAAATCATATATACACTTTTTTCAAATTCAGCAAATTTCTCTCAGTCCGCTAGCTGTGTGTCCCGTTCTGTATGTGTACTGAAAAACACACAGTGTTTCTACACAACCTTAGGTCTGTAAACAGGGAAAGACACAAAGTGGCTCAGACCAAGCCACGCAAAACTGTTCCAGCCAATCAGTAATAGAGGTTTTTCACCAGGGATAGATGGGAGAACTGATTGGTTGGAGTCTACCCTCCCCCATTCTGTGCACAATTATGAATTGTAACTGTAGTTCCACCCAATAAATACACAATGGGTGATCAGTCCTAGGAATCATGATTTACACAGTACTAATGTTTCACCTACTGTGATCAACGAATATTCTAAATGCGATAATATAATCAAACTGAAAAAGGAAAATAGTCATTCAATCGTGATAATTAATGTTCGATGGTACAAAAGAAAAGCAGCACTAGCATAACTGTCTGCCTCACAAGTACTCAGGTGGGCCTGTGCTGCTGCACTGAATGAATGACTGACAGGAGTCACACAGCTTCACTTTCATTGATTTAAACAAGAGAATAATTCAACGAAAGCCGTGTGGTAACGATAGCAGACGCTTCACAACGCAACTCGGTCACACAGAGAGGTCTGCACTCTGAACGATCTAAAAAGCCCCATTTGGAAATGTTTCGGATTTTTGGTCAGAAGAGGGCAAAATTGTGGAACCTTTTTTATGGTCACATTTTGGGAGTTTTAGCTTCTGTCAGAGCCTGTGAGCAACAGGGGGCGTCCACAGGTGGTAGATTGAGAAAGCTGATGGGCTGGAGCCTACCCTCCCACGTCCAGAGCATGAGCATGGACTCCCTCTAACTGATTGGCTGGAACAGCTTTGTGCGGATTGCTCTGGGCCACTTTGTTCTTTTTCCTGTTTACAGACCTGGGGCTGAATAGAAACATTTTTTTTTCCTATCAGCACAACACAGAACGGACAGCTAGCGGACTGTGAGGAGAAATTTGCTGTATTTGATAAAAAGTGTAACTGGGTTAAAATCGCATACCCTACCTTTAAACTAAAACATTAAAACGTGTATTTTGCTATTCTGACTGAATGAATATTGAATGATGAATATGCTAAAGACAGAAGCTTCATGCATTGCAGGTCCCCAATGGTTTTATTATTTCCCATTTCCCGTTAAAGAAAAATAATAATTCTTGCCCTATGTTTATCGCACAAAACTCGCTTGGAGAGCTGAATATCCCTTCTTTATACCGTAACATATTTATTTTGTAATGTTTAGGTATGTAGATCTTTTAAAAAACACATTTATGTTGAAATAAGCATACATACATAAGTAGTTATGTCACCAGGGTTCATGTCTCCGCCAGGGTCACATGTGTGTGGAGCTTGCATGTTCTCCCCATATCGTCATGGGCCTTGCGCCCGTAGCCTCTGGAATAGGTTCCAGACCCCCCTCCTCCGGAACCCTGAACAGTATAAGCGATTTCAGAAAATGTATGGATGGATTGAAGTAGTTATGTTTGTTTTTCTATTATTTTGCCTGCTTATGGACATAATACACAAAAACAGATTTTCGAATTGTTTGAACCAATGTGTTTTTTTAGAAGGTATAATCAATCTTGGGGGCGGCATGGTGGTGCAGTGGTTAGCACTGTTACCTCACACCTCTGAGACTCGGGTTCAAGGATCTGCCTGGGTCACATGTGTGCAGAGTTTGCATGTTCTCCCCATGTCGTCGTGGGGTTTCCTCCGGGTACTCCGGTTTCCCCCCACAGTCCAAAAACATGCTGAGGCTGATTGGAGTTGCTAAAATGCCCATAGGAATGCATGTGTGAGTGAATGGTGTGTGAGTGTGCCCTGCGATGGGCTGCCCCCCCATCCTGGGTTCCCCGCCTTGTGCCCATAGCTTCCCGGATAGGCTCCAGACCTCCCACAACCCAGTTGGATAAGTGGTTTGGAAAATGGATGGATGGATAATTGAGCATCACTTTTGGCTTATTTGGACAGCATTAGTTTAACCATTTTTGTAGTTTTGCTATAAGTTTTTGTGTTGTGTTTATGAATATGTGTCTGTGGTGATAATGTCTGTTTTCCACTTTTCCACAGAAAAGTCTGTCTTGTGGGGTGCAACCTCAAAGAACAAATCGCTTTTTGTTAAAGTTTTTATCAGCATTTTTAAGCACCAGATTGTTTTCCTTGAATCAAATATATCTATTCCAATATTGCTGTTAAGGATATATGACAAATAATTTACATTAGACTGTGAGCCAGCAAAAAGTCTTTGAAGTGGTACAGATATGTTTACGTGGAGTCTCTCTGTATGGGAGTTACTTTGCTTTTTACGACTCTGCGTACAATAAGCACAAACTATAAATTCATTGTCCCAAATTATAATTCACATTTTATTTACTTATATATGCTCTCCGTCTTTGCTATATATTCTTGGTCCTGTAGCTGCAATGATTTCTTACATCTTCATGTTGTTTTCGACACTTGTGTAAAAAAAAAAATCAACTCGACTCTGTGGTTTCCATGCTCCATTCTATTCTACAGAGCTATTAGATAGCGCTCATAAATGGATAGCTATTTCATTATAATTATGGTTTCTATTTCAAGCTGTGCCTCATACAAATGCATGTGCCTTCCTTGAGGCTCTGGCTTGCAGTATTTGTGCTAGACATAACAGTGACATTTACTTATACCTGTAATTTGTGTCCAATTTTCACTGTGGTTGGTCTTTGACTAATAAATGAAAGCCAGAATTAAAGCACAACCAAAACTAAGCTTCCTATTAATATTGCCTGCGTAGGTCATTTTAGTTTTGGAGAAAACTCACATTAGGTGTTTATCAGTTATAAATATTTTCTTGAAATGGTGCCTATTAGGTCCCTAACCCCCAGCTTACTCTGTCTGTCTACATGCTCTGTGTGCTCCTGTATGAATTAATCCATCCATCTTATAAATTCTTATCCTGGTCAGGGTTATGGAATCTCTTTAAATCATCTCATTTGTATCCATTTACCTACCTGTCCCAAAACATGTGGTAGGTTCACTGCATGAGTTTCCTTTGACTACATCCCTTTTGATCAGACATTTTCCAAAATAACAACATATATAAGCAAGCAGGTTGACCAGTTAACAGCATGCAGTCCCATCATTCCCTTTGACATTGATCTAAAGCTCCCATCTAATTCCTATCTCATAACCCCTGCAACGTTCTGAAAAGAAAAAACTGACAAACACACTAAAACCTGGTGAAATGTCACTATGGCAAACTGTAAACAGCTTATAATATTCCAAGGATATTTTCCAGAATATAAAGTTTGAAAATAATGTCTCCAAAGGGGATTTAGTAACGTATGCTTAAGAATATCCAATGAAAATCACAACCCCAAAATGTGCAACTACGTAGTCAGTCCTGCTACAACGTGACTAATGTGTTCCTGAAAAACCTTGTGTTCACGGCAATTACTTGCTAAAATACACAGCTCTGATGGAGAAAATGGGGTTAGGGGAATGGGACTACAAAACACCGTAACTTACACAAACAAAATTAATGAAACAATTAAAACAGCAGTACCAGTGGCCAATAATGTAATTACATGATTTTAAATAAGAAATAATAATAGGTTAATTCTTAATAAATTACATCATAAACATCTCCTATGGGTCTTATGAGACTCATGAGAATTACCTAGTAACTTCAAGCTAATGTGCAAAACTATCTAACCTCACGATCGCGGTGAGACGGGAGTTGTGAAACACAGTCACCATGTGGCCAAGCACGCACTGAACACAAATACAATGGAATAAGTTATGCGGAGGGGCACTATATAGTCTACAAAAAGCAAATACAAATCAATTACAAAAGGTTGCTATGTGTTTTTTATGATAATTTGTATATTATTTTTAGATTTTTGGAATCTAAGACTTTGACATGTGCAATGTGTGGATGTGGCTTACGAAATGGTCGATTCTTTTAGATTTGAAAACCAGTTCAATCTATTCACTGAAGATAACTGGTTCAAAACAATGATTTGCCAATGAATATGTTGTATTGGGCTTGTAGTGGAGATCCTAGACCAAAACAACTGGTGGGGGGCGGGGGCATACTGGGTCCAGTTGTTCTGTTAGGGGGACCTGATGTACATGACCTTAATGTATGACCTTTTCATCAACTGAAGCCAATCGACCACCAGCCGCGTTTGCGTCCGTCAGAAAATGTGCTTACATTTGTGTCTTGCCTGTTCCCAGTGCACAAAATTTTAGGCAACATATATAAAGATAAATAATAATAATAATAGTAATAATAAAACATTTATTTCAGACCCAAGTAGCATATGTATATAGGGGGGGCCATGCATGTTGTCACGGGGGCACCCTATATACAATATATTGCTAAAAGTATTGGGACACCCCTCAAAATCATTGAATTCAGGTTTTCCAATCAATTCCATAGCTACAGGTGCATAAAATTAAGCACCTAGGCATGCAGACTGCTTCTACAGACATTTGAGAAAGAATGGTTCGCTCTCAAGAGTTCAGTGAATTCAAGTGTGGTACCATGATAGAACCCCACCTGTGCAATAAGTTCATTCTTGAAATTTCCTCGCTACCAAATATTTCACGGTCAACTGGTATTATAACAAATTGGAAGAAATTGGGAACAGCAGCAACTCAGCCATGAAGTGGTAGGCCGTGTAAAATCACAGAGCGAAGACAATGCATGCTGAGGCACACAGTGTGCAGAAGTCGCCAACTGTCTGAGTCAACAGCTACAGACCTCCAAACTCTGTGTGGCCTTCACATTAGCTGAAGAACAATGCATAGAGAACTTCATGGAATGGGTTTCCATGGCTGAGCAGCTGCATCCAAACCTTACATCACCAAGTGCAATGCAAAGCATCAGATGCAGTGGTATAAAGCAGGCCTCCACTGGACAGAGAGCAGTGAAGACGTGTTCTCCGGAGTGATGAATCACACTTCTCTGTCTGGCAATCCGATGGATAAGTCGGGATTTGGTGGTTGTCAGGAGAACGGTACTTGCCTGACCGCATTGTGCCAAGTGTAAAGTTTGGTGGGGGGGGGGGGATTATGGTCTAGGCTTCTCGTCCAACATCATTGTTTGACCTCACAAATGCTCTCCGGGAAGCATGGTCAAAAATTCACATTAACACACTCAAAAACCTTGTGGACAGCATTCCCAGAAGAATTGAAGTCATTATAACTGCAAAGGGTTGGCCAATTCCATGTGAAAGCCTATGTATTAAGAATGGGATGTCATTAACTTTCATCTGTGTGTAAAGACAGGTGTCCCAATACTTTTGGCAATATAGTGTATATACAGTAGTCATTATAATTACGTGTATAACAATCTTACCAGTATTTAGAACTATGAACATAATCATGTCTAGAGGAAAGAGGAATTGTCAGAGGATCTGCATAGCACTGAGGGGACATGCAGACTGCAAATTCAGAGCCGGAAGTTGGATTTGAATGTGCAACCCTCAAGGTCTGAAGCCGATGTTACCCATGTGTCATACATCTAAGCTCCATTGAAGTGACCACTCGCAAGTGAAAAGACATTCCTCTGGATATTCTTGCATTCTTGTAGATATTCTTCCACATCCGTTTCTCTAAAATAAAACTCCAGACATCTCAACTTTGCGAGACAAGTAGGGCCAGACTCTCATAAAACCTCCAAATATCACAGTCCGAGATGGACACAAACACATTAAAAAGTATCCTGTTACAAATACTTGTTATTCAAATATCCATCCATCCATTTTCCAAAGCGCTTATCCTACTGGGTCGCGGGGGGTCCAGAGCCTATCCCAGAAGCAATGGGCACGAGGCAGGGAACAACCCAGGATGGGGGGCCAGACCATCGCAGGGCACACTCACACACCATGCACTCCTATGGGCAATTTAGCAACTCCAATTAGCCTCAGCATGTTTTTGGACTGTGGGGGGAAACCAGAGTACCCGGAGGAAACCCCACGATGACATGGGGAGAACATGCAAACTCCACACACATGTAACCCAGGCGGAGACTCGAACCCGGGTCCCAGAGGTGTGAGGCAACAGTGCTAACCACTGCACCACCATGCCGCCCCTTGTTCAAATATAACAAAATAAAATGTAATAATGATGTGAGAAAATGCATTTAATTAAAATATAAGTAATATGTAACTACATGTAAAATAGTAACAGTACCTGATCCATACGTGTACCTTCACAGCCCTAGTAACATGTAATATTTACAAAACATATAGCTTGCCTTAATTTTAAATAGAATAATTATTTTGTGATTTACATGTGTTTAGTGTTAATTGTCAAATGAAGACTGGCTTTTGTAACATTGGTAATGTAATGAGAGCTCAACAGGCTGCACCTGCAGTAGCGAGGTGGGGTGGGGTTGTTGTGCTAGGGGTAAATCGTGGTTCTGGCCCACATAATTAGGGAGGGCAGCTGACAAGGGTGTTGGTGTGTGTGTGTGTGCAGGCACAAGGAAGAACACCAACGCTTTACTAAGTTATTAAGCCTTGCAGTAGAGTGCAGATACTGTTTATATATATGTATGCATACATACACATATATTCATATACATTCATACATATATACATACAAGTTCACCAGTCGATTCTCCCTTTTACATGGGCTTAGTGGCTATATAAAAGTGCCTATACATTGAGCTGATAGAAATTAATTTTGTAAAGTGGGTAACCTGATTCATGGGTACAGTCTTCCATATATGACAAACCATAACATGCCACTGCATGAGCTTGCCTGTTGAAATTAAATGGAACGCCACTATTGCAGGGTAGCAAGTTCTAGAGCCCAGCACTGCTGTTTGCTAATTGCTGTGTTTTTCTGTTCTACAATGACATTCAGTGAGCAATATCTGATAGTAAATTTTGCTACATACTTTACCCTGTCAATTTGCACGAAAACAGCTTCCTTTTTTGGACTACTGGTTATGGGAAAATGAATTTCACAACGAGCAAGCTGGGTGAAAACAGGATGTCGCATGATTTACTTGCATCTAGCTGAAGATGGCGATAGGCTATATTTTGTCTGTAAGTCTGGTGATGAAGATTTTTGAAATGATAGAAAATAAACAAAATTACATATTTTATTAAATATTTTAAATACATAACATAATCTCTCACAGTATTTTGTTGTTTTTTTCTGTCCAGTAAAATACAAATTACAAAATACTCGAAGTAATTAAATACATATTTTAAATGCATTTAATTAAAATACTACCCATCTCTGATCACAGTGCATATCAGGTACATATAAAGCTTTCTGAATGTTACCTCACTTAGTATGGCCTGGGACTACAGGCATGTGTTTGTAAATTGTATAAACACAGTAATTTATTTATCTGGTCCTAGATAAAATATTTAATATTGCTGCTTTTCATATCTTAACATAGAACATCTTATATGTAGACCTCAAAAGTGACAGAAGTGGGATGCCAATATTTTATGATTTAATATTTTTTTAAAAATTGCTCCTGGAGAAGAGAACAAGACCCTCCACTTTTAAACTATATTAATAGTAAAATGCTTAGTCAGTCACACTGTAATATTCTTTTCATTAAGATGTTGCTAAACTGTAACTATTGTGCTAGATTAGAGACTGTGGGAGCTTAAGTGACAATTAAGGTACATAATATAGATTGAATTAATGTAACATAACAAATATATCTGAAATGCTCAGAGGAGCCAACTTAAACCAACAACAGAAAGACTGTAAAACTCAAGAATCTTGTTCTCATATTACTACAAAATATATCTAATTGAGAAATGGATGGGGCTGTACAAATGGATGATAATCTATAAATTAGAAGAGATTTTTAATTGCTGCAGTGGAGACATTGTAATGTTTTCAAAAATATTGCTGGAATTTAGTATGAACCACCACTAACTATGTGAATAGAAATCTTTGCCCTTAGATGATACTTAATGTCAGTGCTGAGATACCATTATGAAAATATGTGTATCATACTTGCACAGTTATAGATTTCCCCAGGCGAAGCGAAAGTATTCTGTTACCTCAGAATTCATCAAGCTGTGAGGAATAAATTGAGTTTTCCTTCACCTTGTGATCAGTTTAGAAGGACAGTAATTACATTATTCGTTTGTGCTGTTAGGATTTTAAGGTTTAAAAAATGCAGATTGTTCTGCGTGACAATTTTACACGGGCCAAAGTAATCCATAAGAAGATGTCCAAAAAAGCCACTTTCTGGCTGAAAATTTTGTTTTTTTTTCCAAATTTGAAACACTACCTTCATCAGCAGTAACTGGAAACTCTCAATATCTGACTAATCTGTAATGCAAAAATGTAATTTACAAACCATGTATGACTGAGCTGAATACAGTCAAATGTAGTGACGGCAGAACCACTTCAAGCTCTCTGAATAAACAGTTTTATTAGCTCATATTTATTTTTACTTCACCATAAATACATATATAATTGTCTTCTGTGATATAGGGACATGTTTCAGTACTAACCACCCTGCACCTGCACTGCACAGAAATAGCAATAAGTCAGTTTTATCACAGAAAACAATTTGCTCATGCTGAAGAGATTTAAAGACTTTTTGAAAACAAACCTTTTCAAAGATAATTGAATAAGCTGTTCATTCAGCTTCTCGCTGTAAACACCAATGATACAGTGTTTTGCCATTTTAAATATTGAGCATAAACATACAGGCATTTTATTATGTTGTTTTTTATGTATTTACTGTAGGGTCAGTGAAGCACAGTGCGGCTGTTGGGACTTACAAACAGTGGTCAAGGGGTTCAATTTGTGATTAAGAATTTCAAATTCTGATAGACGGTGGGATGCCGCTGTGTTCCATTCTTAGTAAGTAATTCTGCTGTATTTTTCTCTGGTATAGAAGAGTGCAGTATTTACTGTATGAGGTAATGACAGAAAGCAGTGATATTCCAGAGAAAGTTCATTTCAGTTGTTAATTTCAGTCTATAGTTTCAAATTGTGAATCGCATTTGATATAATGCTTACCAAAACAGTAAACAATTAAAACAATTTTAAATAATGCCCAAAGTCCTTGATTGGAGTATCAATATGTCTCTGGTAGGAGCAGGTAATGGAATAAAGGATGAAAATTGTTCTTAACATCATCAGTTTTGCTGTTAAAATTGTGTCCAGTTGATGAAATATATTTTGTGATTAAAAAAAGTGTCTTGATGGTGCCACGATATTGGCATCGGGCCTCGGATCATTTTAGTAACATGTACAGGCTTAAATCTCATTAACTCACATGAAACTTCTATCCACCCTGTCATATTTGTGCAGTATTTTCAGATGAAGATTATACATGATACAGAATAGGTAGTAAAGAATCACTCTCACAAATGTATCCATCCATGTTTGGTTTGACTGATTTACTAGGTGTGGAAGGATGAACCTTGGCTCAGTCGATAACACTATTCCCTCACAGCTCCAGGACTGGGGCTTCACATCTGGCTCTGTGTGCAGAGTTTACATGGCGTAGTGGTTTTATGCATCACTAGTTCTCTTCCCAGGCTACCTTCAGAATCTATTATTGACATAGGAGCCATTTAATGTTCTTTTTGTCTTTATATTATCTTGTAGGTTCTCTAGTAAACAAAATGCTTCCACATTAATAGAATTAATTTTAGATTAATTTCAAGATGTACCATTCAGTAGAGACCATCAACACACATCAGAATTCCATTATTGTCTGCGGGATTTATACATCCCAAACAAAAAAAACTGTAAATATAGATGTACAATAAAATTGCACTGACCAAGTATTGACTTACTCTCTTTTCTGCACCCTGCTTTTCTTTTTCTCTTCAAATGCACATTTAAATTAAACTTTTATAGTGCAGCCTTTACAATTTAATTTATGAGTGCATGCAGGCAGAGGTTAAAAAAAACCCAAAGATTGCTCAGTTGCGTGATTAATGTTAAAACCATTTGCCCTAACAAGTGACTCGCCTCAAATTATACCAGACCAGAACTTGTTGTTGGTTTGGTTTCCTAACAACCAAAAATAAAAGCTTACCATTAAAAAAAAAACATTTAAAACCCAACCATTTCAAGCAATAGCTTCCATCCATTTGGGTTATATGCATTTATATAACAAATATTACCCATCATGCACAAGAGGATCAAGAGGAAAAACATTTTCTAAACATTCCTCTTAAACTTTTTCCAGTGTGCTTACCAACCATAATCTCGCTAGAAACTAAATTCTCTTTTTAAGCATATGGGAAGAAATCTGAGTGAATTTCCTTTTATCTTATCTGACACAAATCTCTTCACAGTCATTTTACTGTTCTTGTGTATTGCTGTTTGTTTATGAGCATGGAAATTACCGGTGCCCAAGGAAAAGGTAAATGCTTATCAGTCAAGCGTCCCTTTTTCTGGGTCTCCAGCTTTGCTGAAAATGCTGATTCTGTGGTTCACCAGGTGGATGTAAATCTGGAAACTGGTAGGCGACTCAAAGGAACTAAAAGATAGGCAGAGGGCACCTTCAATCTTGTTTACATTTCTATGTGTATCTATCAAAGAAAGGACTTCAATCCATTCCCAATACTGCCTTAATTGTATGTTCATAATTGAAGTGTGTTTGTTAAGAGTTTCTTTTGGGAGACCTAATTAGCTAATCGTCTTTACCTTACATTATAAATGTCAAACCCCAAAATCCAGTGTGCTTGAACAGATGCTAATAAACAGAGATAAACAATGCAAATCTCTGAGGGTGTCCTGCCACCTAGTGAACAGTCACAGAATAATGTAAGTCGTAATGCCTGTAAAGCACATTTACACTAAGCCAAATCCTAAGACAAGATAATGTTAATGTTTCAAGACAAACAGATGCTCAAGGATACATTAAACCTGCCACAAAGGGTACAAGAGCACGTTACCAGAAACCCTTGTCATTCTAAAGACTCTACTCAAGCAACAAACATGGTACAAGGGATTAAACTTACACTAAAAGTAAATGAACAATAAACAGCAACAGTTTGTTACTACCATTTCCTGCGTGTATGTATATAACATGAACACCTAAGCTGAGTTCAACAATGAATCAACAATGAACATAAATCTTACTTAGGAAGGGAAGGTATGGGAATTAACTGCCAGTGAGTGCAAATGGCAGTGTGTGAGAAATGGCAGTGTGTGAGATATAGGTTGCGATGATTCCTAAAGACTATATTACTGTAGCAAACACTGCAGGTGACTCCAGTAAATAGACCTTGAGTAAGATAAAACCCTCCAGCAATACTATTTAGCTCTCCTGTTCCATTTCTTTTAACCCTCATATGTATACAATCACCATACTCACCTAACATTGCAGCGAAATATAGCACTAGTCAGTTTCTGCAGTTATCAATAACAAAAGTGATTTGATTTTTCGGCTTTGATGGGTGTCAAGAATGTATCTCTCAGGATGAAATAAAGATCCAGAGATTAAGCCCAGGCTTCCTGGAGTATTACAGTGACTCAACTGGCTGTTAGCTCACAGTCCCAGTCTACCTACTCCAATTTTCCACTCAAAGCCAAAGACGTGCTTTTCAGGTGAATTAGTGTCTCTGAGTCATTGTAAGTGGTTGCTCTGTGAGTATGTGTCTTGGTAGTGACATTGGTGGTATAGCCTGTCAAGGACATGCTTGGAATATGTTGGGATTTTTTGATTGATAGATGGATGTTTTGTTCAAATGTATCTGTCAAGAAGAACCTAATAAAAAAAACAAGTTAATGAGTGACATGAAGCATGACACTATTTACCTGAAGCAATATAATATTGTCAAGTAGTTAAAACATCAACAAATAGATCAAAAAGGAGTAAAGTAAGGGTTTTATATCTACGGTGATGGGATAATATACGGTGCCACTTCACTTAATATAAGGCTGCCCATATAAAAGGGTTTTTGAATGGTTTATAATCTGGTTATTAATTAGGTTGTAACACTTTGTAAATTATTAATAGACATTTTTAAACAAGTTATAACACAGTATTATTTTTATTAATGAGTTACTACCACTTACAACTAGTAAAAGGGAGCCTTATTGTAAAGTGATACCTAATATACTTCTAAATAGAATCACTGAGTAACAGTTTACTTTACGGGCACAAATAATTTATTGTTACTCAAGAACAAATCATGATCTAATACAGTTCCTGCATGAAATACATGAACCATCACGACTGATTAATGAACAAACATGGCATCAGTACATAACTAACACTTTCTGGTTAATTAATACTTTTTGTCTTTACCTTGTAGTTTCTGCAGTAAACAAAAAGTATGGACGAATAGCCTGGGTCTGATGGCCACCTGGGTTGTGTCAGGAGCGTGATGGCGGTGTAGACGCACTCTGCTGGGCACCTCCAATGCTGGAGGTTCACGGCCTTCAGGCACAGCGTGTACAGAAGTGAAACCACGGGAGCTAACGGTGAATTACTGACACTGCAAATTAAGGTTGTAGGTGGCATAGGTGTCCCCTGCAGCTTATTTACGTTAGCGAACCTCAGCCTGGCCTGAAAGAGGATTTTTATCGAGCTGAGCAAACCCTGTCGAGATAAATCACGTGTCTGTTTGACGACGAGCATATATGGGCCATAATCGTAAGTACAACTTTTCTGTTGATGGATTTTCTGAACAAAGTATTTTACATAGAGAAAGCTTTGCTTCTGTGTCCCTGCACCTCCAGCTTATAAATATGTCCTAAAACACCAGAGGGAGTGACATAGTATAAGCTCTCAACTGTTTTATCGTTTACTGGCATTACTCTGCTGAGTATGCAATGGTAAACGTGTAACATCACTACCTGAAGATTATGTATTACGAAGACTTCTGCTTGTGCAAGGGAGAGTTCTTGCTGAGGACACAAATGTCAACTCCCAGCCAAGTCCTGATGACAGTCATGCTTAAATCCCACTGTATCACGTCTCTCCATCACTGCTGCATTTTACACTTTGTTTGAAGATCAAATACTGCATGGAAACAGCCTCAGTCCTCTGGGTGTCCAGCAAGACAAAGAGACACCAAGGCTTTGTTAAGGTAAAATAATTCCCTGAATGTAAAACAATGCACCCTTATCAACTGTCATATCTCCACATATCACCTTTCGCAAATGAAAAACAATGAAAAATGTCCTGAAGATTGTAGAGTATTGATTGTGACATTAAAATGGCAAGAAACTATTCCATTGTGCTGTAAATGACTGAGGAAACAAACACACTTTGTTTTCCACCTTTCACGTTTTATATTTTGACCTAAGCAGCTCAGATATTCTGACATTTCTATATAAATAATTGGATCGTGTTACTTAGTTGCTAAGTTTTATTCATGTATGTATTTATTTATTTGTTTTCCAAAGTACCCTCAGTCATTGACAGATCTTGGATTATCTAACGGAAGTGATATTTTATATTTAGCAGTATTTCGTATTACTGTAAATTGTAAATATCTGTTTTCCATGGAATCCAAGTGTGTCACACAGCCTAGCACTTCCACTTTGCGCAGCTCAGTGCTCCGATGCTTTACCTCACCTGAATATTGAGATCATCTGTTCATAAACACACGCCAGCTTAATAATTGTTGACACTTTGATCCCCATGGGGAAATTGTCTTTATACCGCACCGAACTTGCTCTCTGTAGGCAAGAGCAAGCTGGCTGTGAAGGGCAGCCACCCATAGTATCACCAAGGGAGCCCGGGGTTAAGGGCCTAGCTGGAAAACCCACAGATGTGCCAAGGCCAGGCTCAACCCAGCAACCATCTGATCACAGGCATGGAGGCTTAGACCACTGAGCCTCACTTCCTGCCTTGGAGCCTTTTTCAGCTGTTCTGTGTGAACTCCATCTTTTCTGCTTTTTGCTTGTTTTCTGACTTGGTTTTTATATATATATATATATATATATATATATATATATATATATATATATATATATATATATATATATATATATATTTCTGACGTTATTTGCCAGGTTGTTTTTGGCCTGTTTCCATTATTTTCTCTGTGTTTGGATTTCCAATTCAATTTGTTGGCTTGCCTGTTTTTCGGTGGAAGAATTAGTATTACGTACAGCAATTTTCAAAGAGCAATATTATAATGCAATTATTGGGCTGGTATTGTTGTACAAATGTATTTTATTATTTTGCACACATTTCGAAGACTACTAAGAAAATATAATGCTGTTATTTTGAACTCTTAGTATAGGAATGTGCACATACTTATGTACTATGGAACCATTTAACCTTAAGTCAAATAATTTGCAGGTATAGGCTATTGTATTATTATTAAGTTTTTTTGCATGTGCAAAGGGAAAGCCAAATGTAATGCAGCAAGATAAATTTTAAAATGGCATTCCGAAAGATGAAAGAAAGTAGCCCTGAAGCAGTGTACTTGCAAATAGATTTTAGCCCATATCATGATGCAAAGGACCTGTCTGCATTTACTTTGCTAATTTTCTGTATAAACACTCATCACAGTCTTAAAATCACTGCCTTTGCTTGATAGTCATTTCCTTGCATCACAGCTAAAGCTGTCTTTACAGCCATGCATGAAATTTTATAGAAATGAATAACTTTGCATTGCATAAATTGAACAAATGTCATATTATTTGTGTATCATGCAACAGGCCACAGATCTCATAAAAATGCATATCTAAAATAGATTTTTTTTTTTCTTGTAGAGTAAACATGCTAAGTAAACTCAAAGGTGCAGTTTCAAATTCATTTTTTATTTTTGTCAACTGCATGGTGCAGGCGGGAGTGAATTTGTAAAATCTCAGTGTTTAAATTAATCTGAACGCACTATGTCTGACAAACGGTGAATAAATTTAAACTGCTCTGTAGCACAGACTCATCAGATCTTTCCAAGTAATACCATAGCAGTGGCAGGGAAATAAAAATTCCTCAGTGAGTAAACTAAGATCCCTGGGTGTAATAATTCTTTGCATTACAAGTCAATCTGTGAATGATGTACTGACATCAAGATATATAGGTCAAACTTTATACTAATAATTACTATCAAGAAGTGGAATATTTGCACTAGAAATTATTTATGTATATAAATATTGATACATTGATACATTGATACATACACACACACCCGCACACACACACCAATGAGCCAAAACACCAACTCCATGTGAAACAAATAACGTTGACTATGCATATATATTAGATGGGATATATTAGATGGTAGGCTAACATTGAGTACTTGTAGTTACCATGTTGAATGCTGAAGAAATGGGCATGAATTAAGATCCGAGTGACTTTGACAAGGGATAAATCCTTATGGGCTGCCGTCTGGGTCAGACCATATCTGACACACACGGCTTGTGGTGTGTTCATGGTCAGCCATTGTGAGTACCTACTGAAAGTGGTCCAAGGAGGGAAAAACTATGACAGGATGTTTGGCAGCCAAGACTCATCGATGCGAGATATGAATGAAAACTATCTCTTATGGTACAAACCAAAAGACAGGCTACCGTGCCCCAAATGGCAGATAATTCTGATGATGACCACGGGAGTGATGTTTTAAGACACACAGTGCATGGAGCCCTGCTGTGCATGGGGCTGCATAGCATGGACTTATCAATCTAATATATCTCACCGATGCTCAAGACTTACCAGGCGGTTCACATGATACAACAGAAAATGGGATTCACTGGACCAGATGACCTTCTTCCATTGCTCCAAGGTTCAATTCTGATGTTCGTGTGAACATTTTAGCCGTTTTTGACAGTGGACAGGGGTCAGCACGGGCACTCTGATTGGCCTGCACCTATATAGTCCCATATGCCATAAGACCCCATACCACATTTGTTGTGACACATTGCTTCCATGATCATCATCAAACTTATGTGCCATTTATGCCACAGTAGCCCTTCTAGTGGTTTGCACCAGATGAGACAGCCTTCAGTCTCACGTATGTACAGTGTGTATATGTAAAACAAAGTCATTACATTAATAAAATATAAGTAAATAGATAAACAATGAGCTAGGATACTGATAATTTACAGATAAAGCATTCATTTTACAATCACCTGATGAAGGTGATTACTACAATAATTCCTAATAATATTTTTGTTGACATTCTTCATATTTTTTCTGTTGATGATGTAAGAAATGACATTTTGAGAATGGTTAAAACTGCTATTGTGTTATGGAAGTCTTACCGTAGAGAGAGGTGAGATGGTACTTATTCAGTCTAGGAATCCCTTACTAATTATAAGGGTAGCAGTTTATGGCAATTAAATGTGGGTGGGAGAAATTGCTCGTAAACCGGCGTTAAAGTTACGAAAATAATGCACGTAACATTCTAAACTAACTTAGGTTTTTAATCATTTTAACAAATTGTTCTGTGATTCACTGTCCTCAAACATATAAACTGTGTTTTACTACCTTACACAGTTTACAGGAGGAGCATATGGCTAACTGTAGACACGACTGTAGATCTGGAAAGGTTACATTATTGGTTTTGGATTTGATTGGATAATTAATCATGGTTTAAGGGGTGTGGGATCTTTTCAGAAGTTTTGGGGAAGTTCAGGGATAGATTCGCTGGTACACAAAAGCCAACACAGAAAATAAATATATGGTTGTAGTGGGTAAGAGAAACAAAAAACGCACAGCACACTGGTAATGTGGGTGTGAGGGACCAATTTCAGCACAAACAAGCACTGGACTGGTGTCAAAAGCATAGTCAGGGTTACTGGGGCCAAAATAACACATAACACCCCAACCTTGCAGGAGCCAGTGAAACCTTCAACTAACCCAATGAACAGTCAAATCGCCGGTTGTCTTTCTTCTGAGAGCCCCCCCTCCCTCCCCCTCCCCCCCCCCCCCCCCCCCCCGCCAAACAAATTGCTGTTCTATTAAAGCTGTGACCACAAAAATGAGACACTCAATTCAAAGGATAAGCCATCCTCACTAATAAAAAAAAAAAGTAGCTGGAGTAATTAGCCGCAGAGACAAAATTACCACCATTCTCACATGACGCCAAATGGTAACTGGTTTAGAAATTAAATAATTAGGTACAAATAGTAGCTACGCACATGAGTCACTATAACAATCCCAGTATCACCGGTGTTCAGTTCTCAAGCTCACAGACTTAGAGGTATGGGTGCAGTGAGACCTTGCTAAATGAACATGTACTGACTGTCCAACTCATTATTTTAATATGATCTATTGTAGTTAATGTGTCTTTTCTGCTATTTTAATTTGTTTTTATTGAAATTTTAAGGAGGGCTCTCCTACCCTGGCCAGAATTCAATGGTTTTAATTCCATGTATCCGTGATTTCACAGCTTTCAGTGTACGTGCCTAATTTACAATTAGGTTACTGCCTGCAAGCCAGAAAATAAGCAGAGAAAAAGGCGAAGTGTGTTTTCATCACTATTATCATTTGATGGCAGAGAAGCAGCTTTATTTCCCCGGTGATTGGAATAATATGCCATGTGTGACACAAGCTTCACCAAGGTGCATTACTGTGCGTGCTTCTCGAATATAAAACCTGTTTTAATGCTGTGTGGCTGAATGAGTGCATTAAATTTATACATGAAATGTCATAAATGTTCCACACACTGGCTAATCGCTGCTGAACTTATAAAAAGAATATCTAGATGATAAAGACACCATTAGTGTTAGTTAATATAAGCAGTTTTCAGATAGCATTTTGCACAGGCACTGAAGAGACAGACAGGCATATAAATAATCTGCATGTTTACCGCCGGTCTCATTTCAGTTTCATTATCTCTGACTCATCTGAGGCTGAACATTTCTTTGCTTGCTCCTGACTTAATGTCACTGTACGTGCTGCACTCATGCCGAAAAGCACCAAGGTTCCTGCATGAAATGATGCAGGGCTGACAGCTCCATCAAGCCCCAGACTCTTAAGGATATCCAGTGCTGGGAAACAAAGTTCCACCGGAACTTTGAGGAATAAAATATTTATTATATTCATTAGTATTTAGCTATAGAAAGATATTTATAACATGCAATCAAGTACTTTGGAATAGTGGGCCATTCTAGTCACAAACCTGCTACCTGAAAAGACATTATTTGAAGAGTTATTGTAATTATTTTATAAGGTAATGGGCTCTTAACCATACTTCTGAGTCCATGTTTTCTAATCAGTGAAGAGCTGTTTACAAGTTTCCCCCATGGTAGTTTAACAAGTATCCAAAGAAAAAGCAGAGAAAACCAGGATTTACTCTCAGTAGGTGCGGTCGTACATTTAATTAAATGCTGCAAAAGCAGGGAGTTTTCAGAAGAATGAATCAGTCACAAGCGAGACTATTTGGCACTGGCAGGATTACAGCCTTGGCCTCTTCTCTCGCATGCAAGGTGATTTAGACTAAATCGGGAGGTATCTTTCAAAACACTGGTAGCAGAAGCAAAATATATTGATTGCAGGCCAGTAAATCATATCCTCTATGGCAGCTTTCAACAGTAGTACATGTAAATTACCACCAAGTAACCTGTGTCTTGTAACTAGCCAGCATATATGTGAGGAGACTGAAAGAGTTACCTAGCAGTATGAGGTAAATAAATGACTGTTTGCCACAATGGAAACGATACATACTTGGTTTGTAAGTCTTCCCACGAGAAATACTACTAAACCCTTTCAAAATTCTTTAAAGAATTATCTTGCCACTTCAAATTATATCTGTCTGTTTAAATCAGTTTTATAGTGAACGGCTTTTCAGTGAGCGTATCTAGATGGAGGATTGGTATGTGTTTAAACTCATCTAGACAGAGGATTGGAAAGTTTCAAGTATTTCAAATGGCCCTTCCAAAGGAGTTTAATATGTCCATCCATCCATTCACTTCCAATATCCACTGATCCAGTTGGGGTCACAGTGATCTGGCGGCAATCTTTGGAAGCAATAGGGCGTAAGGCAGAGGACAACCTGAACCAAATTCCAGTCTGGTGACACTCATATATACACATTCACTTACAAAGTCATACCTTGAACAAAATTTGAAGTCACCAGTTCACCTGCCAGCCTGAATCGGGGATGAGAAGTGGAGAACTTGGAGGAACATGCGAGCACAGAAATTTTCCAGGGGATGCTGTTGGTCTGAAAGTTCTGGAGCAATGACATTTACCTACCATCTAATTTAATGACTACCTGAAATTTAATAATGAAATAAAACGGTAATGTGATATTAAGCATTAATCTTATTTACTTAAAGTGGTATTACACTATAAAACCCCATCACCCTACACTGTTATTACATAACATCATTATCTGCGTAATTAATGCATTCACTTGATAATTATGCAAAACACTGTCCAATGACATCTACATCCATGGAGCTTTGTTTAACTGTGTGTTTGGTTAAATGGGCTTTCTCTCTCTTAAAGAAAAGGAAATGTCCCTGCTGTAATCCACTCAGCACAAAATGGGAGCATTTATACATCACCACTGCCATCACCACTAATACCAGCAAAAATAGCTGAATTCAACTTAAAGTGGAAGGATGCCTATTGGGAAAAGCCGCCTTAGCCTGACCACTAACTTACTGGACTGGAGCAATTCTTTCTGCCCCTCCCCACAAATTGAACTAACAGCACTTTGTTCTTGTGGGAACACTCAACAGAAACACTGCATTTCAGTGGTGATAACTTAACATCTCACTCTCTAATGACCACTTTTTTCACAACCAATTCTCCACTGGAAAACTCAGCGTTTTTAACTTAATCTGACATAGAAATTAGGCTATAGGGAGTATAATCTGTGATGCATTTGACACGCAAATTCCAACCTCAGCAAAAAATAAATTGTTACACACGGAACTATTTAGAAGTAGGAACAAGTGAAATCAATATATTATTGCATCACCGTACTTTCCATTAAAAACCATATAATTTGACAATAAGTTTCCCCAGCCGATGGATTCTTTGACTTAATGTCCATTTAAGAAGAAATAAAAAGATTTTTCAGAAAAGTAGCCAACATATAACTTTTCAAAGTTTAATATAATACTTTCTGCATAAACACAGAAGTCATTAATTATTTTGAGTATTCATTGTGCATTACTTTCCGAGTAGCTAAGGCTCCAAAGCTTCCCGTCAACTTTGGATGTTTCAAAGCAGTATTTCAAGCCACGCCCATTACCAAAGGGAGGGTCACTCTTAGGACTCAAAAAAGCAACATTATAACTGCACTGCTTTCCCAAAACATATGTATGAATCACTTTTTCTTTACATTAAAGTTTGTTAAAAAGGTCAAGGTATTGCTTGACTGCAGTGCATGTACATCTCATATTAGTATCTCATTATCGAACTTTACTCATCCTCTTTTGGCCAAATAAAACAAAAACATTTCCAGACAGGAAAGGGTTTTTTTAAATCAAAAGGTGAAGAAATGGGTAAAGAGAATGAAAAAGAAGCATTTCTTGCTCAGGCTGGTAAACTATCTGTCTCGTCGACAACTAATTTCCCATTATGTATGGAAGTCATTCCGAAGTTCCGCTCGGAATTGATCGACTGCTTATTAAAACGTGCAAATGCTCATTGAGAGAAGAAATTAGCACTCTGGACAGATGAAATACAAGATTTGCCGCAAGACAGGGCACTCGCTACTGTCCTTCTGATTTGCATTACAGGGCCCTGAAGAGGAAGACTCACATTTATCTACACAGCCTAGAGTCCATAAAGTGTCCTGTTTGATTAACTTGGCACAGTTTTTTTTTCTTTCTAAAAAAGCAAAAGAATGTGCTAATTTCGAAATGCATCTTTGAGCCTTTTTTAAAGAGATGACAGAAAAGAATAAAACCACCAGTAATTTATTATGTTTCAAAGCCATAAACACTTTGGAACTAATGCCCAATGGAACTTTTTATTACAAACATAAACCATTTATATTTCTTTCCTCACCATTCAGTGTATCTAAAGATGGCTGTAGTCAATTTGAATGGCATTAAAAAGTAAACAATAAAAAGCTATTTTTCTGATGAGGATTTTGGTTCAACTAATGTTGTAGAATACATTTTACTGCCTGAGTATTATACGTAATATGCATTAGTTTGCTCACGTCTCCTTCTCAGTATGGGAAATCAATCATTTCATTTTTAATTATAATTTCCATATAATTATAATTTCCATTCTCTCATTGGAAATTGACTTTCTTGTCCCCCACATCTACTGAAAGCATATTTACGGCCGTAAAAGCAAGGAAGCATAGGATCTGGCAGCTGAACAGAATAAATGTGGAAAATGTCTTGCTCTCACGCAAAAAGGCGGGCTGTCTCCTTGACCGTCAGCCCAGAGTGCAGGGGCTTGTCAGCTCCCGTGGCTGTTGGTCAGAGTGTGAAATAAGCAGGTCACCCTTCCTGGTTTTCCTCACAAATAAAGCAGTCACTGTTTTACTCCTGGGCTCGGCCACCCTCCCACCGCACACATGTAAGAGCAGACGTCTGCCAGCGGGATACTCCGCAGTCCACCACGGTGATCCGCCCATGCCTCTGGTGAGCAAAGGCTCCGCCAGGATACTGCCTGGCATCTGCTGTCACACACGGCGACCTCATGCAGTGACGCTTCTCCATGCCAACGCCGTTTGAGTGGCCAGCCGATCTGGCGAGGTGTGGAGCCAGCAGAGGACGAGTCGACAGACATCAGCCTCAGATCACACTGACCAAATATGCGAGTGTCATGTTTTTACCCGTCCTTCTTCCTTGTAAACACACTGTGTGATTTTTATGAGGATTATTGCAACCTTCCTCAAGGCCTTATCTTACTCTGCACTAAAAACAGGAACAACATAGTGCTCCACTCTCTTTAATATCTCTACGTACTTCTCACAGGAATGTCTTGCATCTGCAGATTGAAAAAATGTGTGAAAGCTAATGGCTCCAAGTTCGGTCTCCTTTTATACCTACAGGTACTGTATAAATGCACCACAACGTCATTTTAGTGTACGATCTCTTGTTTTGAATTTATTGATCATTATTATTTATTAAAAGAATGTGTTTCATACCGATACCCTTTATCATAACGCATGACAGATGGAGAACATTTATAAGGCTGCTTATATATCCAGAGGTCTCAGTGAGAAGCGTTACCCACTGAACATTTGTGCTATGACCCTTTGGGCAAAGGGAAGACCGTCAAGGTAGGTGCAAGACTCGTCTGCTTCTGCTAATACTTCCAAAAGCAGAGAATAAGAAAGTTAGTTGTCCAGGTGGCTTTAATTTTACCAGATGTCAAATTCATAATGCAGTTTCTTAGAAGATCCTGTTCACAGGCCGTATAATGATCCCGTAAATTATTTAGCTTTTTGTATTAAGAATTGATAATGTTTGTGTGATATATTATGTTGTAATATTAGCCATAATGAAAGAAATTAAGTTGACTGTGCAATAGTGCATGAACCTATTAAGTAATAGACAAATTAAAAATGAAACACCAGTTGAATTACATTTGACTTTTTTCTCATTTTATTAAACTCATTCTCATACTTGATTCTCTCCCACTATCCTCACTGTCCTTTCTTTGCTTTATTCATTTTGTCATTATTGCACTCATGCTTGCATATCAAAATGTATAATTTTTGTACACCAGTGGAGATGTCTTAGCTTGGTTGAACAGTTCAAAGCTGTATATTTGATATTTAGCATGTTACCGTAACATAAATAAGACAAAAATAAATACAAAATAAGTTAGCTTTCAGTTTGCCATCCAAGCAATGTTTTGCAGGACATAATGTTTTTGCCCAGCTATATATGTTATTCCTTACATGTTGTGAAATTCATCTCTGAAACCTTTTCATTTTGTTAAATTAAACTCCACACTCCAGCTAGCTTTACTGGGAGAAAATAGTTCTGTACAAATTCAGTTCTCTGCAGAAGGTATTGTTTTTGTTAATCAATATATAAACAACATTCAGAAATATATAGATTTAGTTATTGTAAATTGTCTGTCCTGTAAATGTTGTGACAAAATTGCAGCAAATACTATTTCTTCAATACTGCCCCTTATATAGTAGGGTAGAGTGGCAAAGATTGCATCATGGGGCAATTGCATGGGGCAATGAGTCGTACTGATGCGATTCATCCTGCACACAGTCAGTTAGCCCCTCCTCCTTCCTGGAAGAAGGTGGCCACTATTCCTTCTGCAAAAAAATACTTTTTTTATGATCAAAGTTTTTGTCATACTGTCTAAATTTTTATTAAATTTCAGTGTCTAGATTTTGTAGTTCAGATGCATTATGATAATAACGACATAAGTGTCAAAACACGATTGTTACTTGTTACTTGAAAATGTGTTTTTATTTTTATATTTATATACCAATTTAACTGAGTGAAGAACCTGACTGTACACAAATAAAGTCAATAAAGGAGCAAAATGATGTTATTTAATTTTAATGAAAGTAGCAGCTGCCCCTGTGGACTGTGGCAACTGTCCCTTGTTTTGGGGGCAGCTGCAACATTTGACTTTGGCTATTTAAGTTTAAATTGTACATATATTATGATATGTACACATGTTACAGCAATGTGGGGGGGTAGCTGACAGATGTAGGTTTATTGTATTGAAATTTTGTGTCTCCAATACAAACCGTCTCAGAGAAATTGAAGGAAATGCAAAAAGTGCTACGACCGTCTCCACTCTCCCCTACTTGACCAAGTCAATTATGATATACAATTGCATGCAGTGAACTGTGTAACCATTTCCACTTTCCATATTCCCCAATCATAAGAATTGCAAGGAACTGAAAGATATTTAACCCAAGGACTCACTCGGGGAAGATGCAGGCTCCAACACAGGGGTCAGAAGATGGCCTAATAAACCATTTCACCATGGGAAGACTTTTCCAACTACATATTGAGACACCTCCCAACATGAAGAAGGTTGGCATGCAAGCAGAAAATGGAGGGAAAGAGTGGAGGAGAGGTGAGGGGAGAGAATTACATTTTTAAATGCTTTGAATTGTTCACTTTGTGGGAATTGTTCACTTTTTACATAAAACAATTGTGATAAAAATGTCAATTTAATGCTATTGGCCACCATGTCAATATTGTTTTTATAAATCCATCATTTATGTTTAGGAATGTGCTAAATACATAAAGCTGTGATACTTGAATCAGAAAAGATTTTCTGAAGAAAATTTACGTGTCAACATGCAATGCTTAATAATACCCCTGCTTTTTGAACTGTGCCTTTGGAGCGTGTGCAAAGACTACGCAGTCATATCTTCAGTGATCCAGATTTGGCTGAATGAAAGAAAAGTGCTTGATTTGGCTCCTTGCAAGGTCCTACATCAAAGGCATGACTGAAGATCAAATGGCTTCATCAGCATGGAAACAGAGTGCTTTACTCTGTAACGTTTTCCTTTCTTTTTCCATCACATATCTCTATTTGAGTGCCGCGGTAAGGTGCCTTAATGGGCAGCAGGGGGGGGTCTCACGTCTCATAGGGTTGTGGGTCTGATCCCTACCCCGGCTTGTGTGAGTTCATATGTTTTCCACATTTACCTGGGTTTCTGCTAGCTGCTCTGGATCCCTCCCAGTATTTCAAAGATGTGGAATTCGGTGTCTCTGTATTACCCTTAGTGTGAGTGCGTGTCCTGTGATAAACCGTCATCCCTTGCTAGGTGAACCCTGCCTCATGTCCCCTGCTCCCTGAGGAAGGCCCCAGGCTGACTGCGACCTGCTTTGGATAAGCAGTTACTGAATATAAATGATCAGATGGATATCTCTATTTAATGCTGACACCAGTAGCATTAGTAACATTCTCCTCTTTATTTTTACTTTTCTAATTTATCGGTCATAGCTAAGACTCAAGTGTACTGACCTGCCATATACCAAGATGGAAGACATGGCTATCTGTACTGCACATCCATATGGCCTATTAAACTAGCCAATGAACAGTACTCCACAGTGTATAATACTGAAAATGAAACTGAAATTGAAGAATAAACAGCATAACACTCTGATAAAGGTGCAGGGTGAGCTGCAGCAGAAAACAGCAAAATAGCTAACAATGATGTGGACTGGCCAAAAGGAGATTCTAGGGGCTAAATGGTAAACACTGAATTCCTGCTCCTATTTATTATTTTCTGCCAAAATCGTAGGCTTAACCACTTAATAATGTTAAACTGTGAAAGCAGAAACAAACTGTGAAAGCCAATTGATATAAGTACTTAAAGCCGGAGTTTTCATAGTCTTCATGGCACATAACAAGGTAAAAGTCTTTACGGAAATCCATTTGTAATTATAATCTATATAATTATGAAATGAACATTTGAATATAGAATGCTCTTCTATTGCTGCCATGATTTCTCTTCCCGCAGTGAATCCTTCACAGCGCAAGGCTTCTTCTCAAAATGACTCGCTCCTGGAGTGATTCCAAGTACAGATCCTCCATGCCCCCTCTGGTGTCTGTGTGCTGCTTGTTAAGGGGCTCACGTATGCTGCTATGCCTCTTTGCCTGTTTGGCAGATAATAGTCAGAACTTAGTTACAGTACAAAGTAGGGGGATGATCCTATGGGAAGACCACTGTAGCATGTCAAGATATTAGCCGGGCCTCTATTACAATGCGTTTTTGCTTCATCTGAATATAAACACAGCCAGCTACTGCTTGAAGATAGGCTACCTTGAAAGCCATGGATGAGACTAAACTGACAAGCCATTTGTTACATTTTACTTCAATGCAGAGGTCCCTGGTAATTTCCATTTTAAAATCCCATCGAGAGCATTACTGGGTGAAAAAGGCAACTTTTGCAATTCTCATAGTCTGTACTACTTTATGGAACAATTAATTAATGGCTGTGATTTGACAGTACAGTCTACATGCCCAGCTTCAAGATAAAAGTAGCTAATTTGCATAGGCAAGTCTTGAGTTTTTATTCTGCCAGGACTTTGTACTGCTCCAAATTAATGTTCAGAGGAAATCTCATCTGCCTCATTGTAGTCATGCAGTTTCATTTTTTCACAATGATTTCTGACTCTCTCAGACTCAATTCTCTTATTAAATCTAAGCTCCTATGTCTCTGAACTATGTCTCAATTATGTTTAGATCACATGACATTGAAGGAGCACTTGACCAGACTGATTCAGAAATACAATCACTGACAATTTTGCATCATTCTGTACACCAATGGGCCAAAATATTATGACTACCCTCACATAAAATGAATAACCTTGACTATCTCGTTAAAATCAGCTCATGTCAAGGTCATATACTACATCCATCCATCCATTTTCCAAACCGCTTATCCTACTGGGTAGCAGGGGGTCCGGAGCCTATCCCGGAAGCAATGGGCACGAGACAGGGAACAACCCAGGATAAGGGGCCAGCCCATCACAGGGCACACTCACACACCAGTCACTCACACATGCACTCTCCTATGGGCAATGTAGCAACTCCAATTAGCCTCAGAATGTTCTTGGACTATGGAGGGAAACCGGAGTACCCGGAGGAAACCCCACGACGACATGGGGAGAACATGCAAAATCCACACGCATGTATCCCAGGAGGAGACTCAAACCCGGGTCCCGGAGGTGTGAGGCAACAGTGCTAACCACTGCACCACCATGGTGCCCCCCATATACTACATATACTATGTATTATATGGTGGGCCAACTCTCGGTACTCATAGGTAATGTGTTGAATGCAAATGAAATGGACAGCATTGTGACTGACTGTGATAAGGGCCAAATTGTTATGACCAGACAAGTGGCTCTGAGCATCTCTGAAACGAGAAGACTTGTGGGGTGTTTATAGTCGGCCGTGATGAGTAATCTCTGAGGGAGGTCCGAGGAGGGAAACTATGAACCGTTGTCAGGGTGTTGGGCAGCCAAGACTCATCAATGTCAGATATGAATGAAAGCTATCCCTTATGGTACAAAACAACAGAAGGATTACTGTGGCCCAAATCGTAGATACTTTTTATAATGTTCATGGCTGTAATGTGTTAAGACAGTGCATGGAGGTCTGCTATGTACTGTATGGGGCTGCATAGCTACAGATCAGACTCACAGATCTCACAGATGCTTGACACATACCTGGCCGTTCATATGGTGCGACAGAAAATGAGATTCATTGGGTGACCTTCTTCCATTGTGCCGTAATGCAGTTCCGATGCATTTCTGCCTATTGTGGGTGGTTTGGAGGGTGGACAGGGATTAGCACAGGCACCCTGGCCTGTGGCTGCACAGCCCCATTTACCATAGGGCTCGATACACTGTGTGTTGAGACTCCCATGATTTTCAACAAAATTATCGGCTATTTGTGCTATAGTATCCCTTCTATTGGTTCATACCAGACGGGATAGCCTTCATTCACATCCTGCATCGATGACTGATTGCCGTTTCTCCTTCCTTGGGACACTCTCAGTAGGTACCTACCACAGCTGACTGTGAGCTCCCCACAAGCCTTGCTGTTTTAGAGATGCTCTGTCCATAATGATTTGGCCCTTATCAAAGTGACTCAGATCTTACCGCAGTCCATTTCATCTGCGGTCAGCATGTCGACTACAAATACCGAATGTTCGCTTACTATCTAATGTATTCCATAGTCAATATTATTTGCTTCACGTGAGATGGTCATAATGGTTTGGCTCATCGTTGTATAGAAATTCATATTGTTTTTAAAAAAATAAAAGTACACATTCATGTGGCAGAGACAGCCGATTCCCAAAACAGAGGTGATTTGTCCATTGTGTGTCTACCTACCATTTTGATCATTTATCCCTTTTTTTCTGCTCATTTTTTGGTTTCTTTCGGTAAATCACAGAATGTTGGCTTTTAAGGGGTTCCAGTGGTGCTGTTTGTTTTGGGAGGTTTCGTCTCGCTTGGGTTTTCTGCTATGCCTCACCTCCCCTCTAGCCACAGATTTATTATAATGAAGACCTTTCCACATCCATTTGGGAATCTTCTATTAATCCAAGGGCATTATGGGAATGTGGTTAGGAGGTTACGTTCATTGTTACACTAAATCCTCTGTTAACATCATCAGAGAGGATTAGGCTTTACCCAAAAAAAATCTGAAAATTTACCATCCATGGCAAAATAAAAAATTTGATTCCTTATGGCATGATTGCAAAGGGATTCAACTAGAACCACGTGTGATTATTATCATGTAAACCAAACCACAGCAGGGCATTAGGCTAACTCAAAAACCATTTGAACAGTGTGCAGGGCTAGTAAAGCTGTAAGTCCTTGAAACATCCATCCATTTTCCAAACCGCTTATCCTATTGGGTCGCGGTGGGTCTGGAGCAATGGGCACGAGGCAGGGAACAACCCAGGATGAGGAGCCAGCCCATCACAGGGCACACTCACACACCATTCACTCACACATGCATTCCTATGGGCAATTTAGCAACTCCAATTAGCCTCAGCATGTTTTTGGACTGTGGGGGGAAACCGGAGTACCCGGAGGAAACCCCACGACGACATGCAAACTCCGCACACATGTAACCCAGGCGGAGACTCGAACCCGGGTCCCAGAGGTGTGAAACAACAGTGCTAACCACTGCACCACCATGCCGCCCTGTCCTTGAAACATATTTGTTAAAAATAACTTTTATTCATCTCTAATGTACAAACTTCCTAACCTTTGTCCTATGTTAGCTTTCTGTTCCTATCTCTTATGTTAAATGGGTCGGTGCCGACCCGTGTCTTAAATCAGCCATAAAATACCCTTAAAACAATTATCTATCATGCAATTTGTTTCTTACCTCTTGCTTACCTTGTTAAGCTTCCTTATCTATGAAAAGATTGGTTTTAGTATTTTTGGTTTGGCTTCCTGGACCTTTCTTTTGACAGCATACCTCTTTTTCAATAAAAAAATAATGGTAAAATAAACCTGAAGAGAATTATATAAATAAACTGAACTGGTCTTATCTTGTCTTACATGTCTGGGCATGCCTAATGAAAAACATTTTTTCTTTTATTTATTTTGTTTAAATAGAGGTTCCTGGTGCAGTACACAAATGTATGTGGTGCTTTTATGCATTTTAAACTTAAAAAGGGGGTCGGTACCGACCCCAACACCAGAGCTGTTATAATGTTGACCAGAGCATTTATAATTTAGTGATTTTTTTGTTTGTTTGTTTAAATAGAGGCACCTGACAAAGTCAAAAACTCTTGATGCAGTACACAAATTTATGTGGTGTTTTTATGCATTTTAAACTTACAAACGGGTCGGTGCCGACCCTAACAACATAGGAAGGCAAACAGAAAAGGGTAACATTACTAGTGATTATGCATAGTATATTTTTTTATTCTTACTGAATTGTACAGTCGTGGTCAAAAGTTTTGAGAATGAAACAAGTATCGGTTTTCATAAAGTTTGTTGCTTCAGTGTTTGTCGATCTTTTGCCAGATGTTCCTATGGTAAACTGAAGTATAATTATAAGCATTTCATAAGTGTCAAAGGTCTTTATTGACAATTACATTAAGTTTATTCAAAGAGTCAATATTTGCAGTGTTGGCCCTTCTTTTTCAAGACCTCTGTACTTCACCCTGGTATGCAGTCAATCAACTTTTGGTAAAAATCCTGACTGATGCCAACCATTTATTGCATAATCACTGCTTAGAGTTTGTCAGAATTTTTGCGTTTTTGTTTGTCCACCCGCCTCTTTAGGATTGACCGCAATTTCTCAATGGGATTAAGGTCTGGGGAGTTTCCTGGCCATGGACCTAAAAATATCAATGATTTATTCACCGAGCCAGTAGAATATCACCCTTGCTTTATAGCACAGTGCTCCATAATGCTGGAAAAGGTATCGTTCGTCATCAAACTGTTTTTGGATGGTTGTGAGAAGTTGCTCTCGGAGGATGTTTTGGTACCATTTTTTATTCATGGCTGTGTTCTTATGTAAAATTATGAGAGAGCCCACTCCCTTGGCTGAGAAGCAACCCCACACATGAATTGTCTCAGAATGCTTCACTGTTGGCATGACATAGGACTGATGGTAGCGCTCACCTTTTCTTTTTTCCGAAACCCCCAAACAATCGGAAAGGCGGTTCATCAGAGAAAATGACTTTACCCCAGTCCTCAGCAGTCCAATCCCTGTATTTTTTGCAAATATCAGTCTGTCCCTGCTGTTGGTCTTGGAGAGAAGTAGCTTCTTTGCTGTCCTTCTTGACACCAGGCCATTCTCCAAAAGTCTTCCCCTCACTGTGTGCGCAGATGCACTCACACCTGCCTGCTGCCATTCCTGAGCAAGCTCTGCACTGGTGGGGCACTGATCCCACAGCTGAATCAACTTTAGGAGACGGTTTTGGCGCTTGCTGGACATTCTTGGGTGCCTTGAAAACTTCTTCACAACAGTTGAACTTCTCTCTCTTTGAAGGTCTTGATGATCCGATGAATGGTTGATTTAAGTGCAATCATACTAGCAGCAATATCCTTGCATGTGAAGCCCTGCACCTGTTTCCTTGCAGGTAACCATGGTTAACAGAGAAAGAACAATAATTTCAAGCACCACCCTCCTTTTAAAGCATCCAGTCTGCTATTCTAACTCAATCAGCATGACAGAGTGATATCCAGCCTTGTCCTCATAAACACTCTCACTTGTGTTGAGATTAAGTTAATTTTCATAGCAAAGAGGGACTTTGCAATTAATTGAAATTCATCTGATCGCTCTTCATAACATTCTGGAGTATATGCAAACTGCCATCATAAAAACTGAGGCAGCAACTTTGTGGAAATCAATATTTTTGTCATTCTCAAACCTTTTGGTCACGGCTGTATGGCATGAAACAGTGCAGCATTTTTCATGACACGCAATTAGTAATGTGATTTGACATGCAGCCTCTAAAACATATTTTTCTTCTTCAAAAACATCACTACTAACTAGAATTTGTTCATAACATATATCTGCTCTCCAATGAACACAATCTATCATGTCAGATCATACTGCTTTGGTGTACTGCCTCTTTAAGAATAAAACATTGCTGTAATGTTTCAGCTTGCGGTGTCAAATCATGGTCTGAATCTGTAACTGAGTCAAAAACCACATTAAATGAGTTTAAAGAAATACAGAAGCATGCAAAGAGACCATTTGTGATATCTGAATAGACATATTGATGCTAAAGAGGCAGATACTTGATTAGCAAAGGGGACATGCAGAGAGAGGGTGATCACACAGTGAAGAGGCAGCTTTCAAGTCTCCACAGCCTTGCTCCTGCCCTACAGTCAGACAGGAGCTTCCAGTGCATCTTGGTCAACATGAAACGGCTTTTCATGCCAGTTAGAAATGACTACCAGCCTGAGGCCGCACAAGGCACGCAGCTCAGTGACTAATTAGACAGCCCAGTCACTTAGTATAATTGATGGGTTATATTAGTTTTCTCATTTCCTTACTCGGATCACTTTAGGGACGTAGGGAGAGAAAACAACATGTTGATTTGTCAATGGACTGCAGAGGATTTCTTAAAAAAAAGTCTCGCTCCAGGAAACAGCTGATCAAAGCTGCAGCTGGTAGCAAACTGCAGCTTGTGAGGATCAACTCCGAGTCTTCTAGAATTCACCATCACTTGCTACCTCAGTTCTCAGTCAACAGTGCTGCTAGATGTAACAAAGGAGAAGGGTGAGAGACAAGGGTTTTCTTTCATTATGGACAATACAGTGACATTGTATGAAAAATTCATTGTATGAACTTCATTGCTAGCTCAATGGGTCAACTAGTTTCATATCTTAATCTGGGGATTCACGTAGAAAGCAGAATAAGGTACGTGTGCATTATTCCTACATCTGTGAACAGCTTAGGGTCAAAAAACTTTACTGAGCTTCAAAGATGTGGATGTTTGCCAGGTACATGTCTCATGTAGTGCTGCACAATAAATGAAAATGGCAGGAGTGCGATATAACAGCAGGGCTTCAGAAAGAATTTCCATCATGTTTTTTCAACCAATCAATCCATCCTTCTCCTAAAGCACTTATCCTGGTCAGGGTCACGGTCAAGTCTGGAGCCTTATTTCCATTTTAATCCATAAATTTTGTATGGTTGGAACTATTGACAAAAACATTCTCAGAGTTTAAAGTTTAAAGACCAAATACAGTAAAACCTCGGATTGTGAGCATAATTCATTCTGGAAACGTGTTCGTAATCCAAAGCACTAGTATATCAATTAGAAATAATGGAAACTCAGATGATTCGTTCCACAACCCAACAATATTCATATAAAAATGATTAATACAAAATATAAAGTAAAAATGCATAAAACAAATTAATCTGCACTTTACCTTTGAAAATAAACGTGGATGGTATGAGGGAGACGAGAGCGAGGAGAAGAGGAGGGTTATTTTGTAGGACGACTTTCACTATAAGTAACGGAATCATTGCTATGTGTTGGCTCACTGGAATCTTTTTATTTTTGTGCTACTTTAACAAGGAACCGGTCCAATGACAGCCGTTTTTTCCTCCTTTTCGATTTCGCGGAAATGTTGACATTGCATTGTTGTTAAACAGATTTATCACTCGCACTGCAATGCCCTTATTTGGGTGGTACTTTTCTACTAAATTTTGACTATACGAGTGAGGCACGCCAACTATTGCCAAGCATGTAAGACGATTACCCATAATCCCGCAGCGAGAATGAGAGAAGCACCATCGGCTCAGTTGTGATCACATGACGCTCGGTAGGCAAAGCGTATACGTAATACTCATATTGCAAGACCTCGCTCGTTTATCAAGTTAAAATTTATTTTAAAATTTTGCTCATCTTGCAAAACACCGGCAAACCAAGTTACTCACAATCCGAAGTTTTACTGTACCTGAATTCCTGGTATCTTCACAGCTACGCATTAACACAAATTGCACTAGAGAAACCAAAAAATCATGGGAGTTTTGAAATATGGACGCACCAAACTGAATACATTATAATATATCTGAATCTCATATATTTGTGAAAGATACATTTATCAAAACATTGTAGGATTACACAACATCTCACATGTCCGACAAACCAGTAACTGTACAAAATTAAAACGCAAAGTTTAAGAATGAATTAATAAAAATAAAAACATGACCATATTACACTTGTCAGTCTGTTTCATAACAAAATGATGCACAAAATCAGCTCTCGTTTGTTGGTATGGGATTTTCGGTGGCACGATGATTAGCACTGTTGCCTCACTCCACAGGGAACAGGGTTTGAGTCTCTGGCTGTATATCTGTGGAGTTTTCATGATCTTCCCATGCTGTCATGGGGATTTCTCCAGGGTCTCTCTTTTTTCAAAAAGTATGCTAAGGTGAACTGCAGTGTGTGTGTGTGTGTGTGTGTGTAAATGGCCCTGCAGTCGGTTGGCAGCCCATCCTGGGTTATTCCCTGCCTCGTGCTCTTTGTTTCTGGGATATGCTCTGGGCCCCCATGACCCTGCAGGTATGGAAAATGGATGGATGAGCATTCATATCAGGTCTTGTCATCTACAGTATTTTTACTAGAATCCAAGGATATACCTGAATTAAGGAGCTCTGCAAAATATCTAGCTTTCACACACAGTGGCATCCCCAAAACAGACATAATATCACAGAAATTATTTTTACGGCCAAGATATGTTTACGGTTGGCTCATTTTTAGTTAATAAGGACCAACAAACTTTGCAGACCATAAATAAATCCTTCACTTTGATAAGCATTTGAATGTCAAAGTCTTTCTGAAACATCATTCTAGATGTTTTTTTTTTTTTACTTATTCGCTGAGCTCTCTGAGTTCCTCTCTTCTTCCGTCTCAGACAAATGGATCACTAGAGGTTACTCCAAGAGCCGCTGAAATGTGTCAGTCTCTCAAGCTTCATGAAAGAGTAACTTAAAAAAAATTGTACACTGTGGGACCTATTTATTAAAGTGGACCTTTTTTTAGCTCCCTTTGTATTTTTGAAAGAATGAGTAAGAAACCCCAGTATGGTAAGTGAGCATACATTAAATGGGTGCACTGACTGACCGCAGCTACCACTATTCTGCTGCCACTGGGAAAAATCTGAACGGTTCATTCTCTACAACATGCTGGAGGCCACGTCACTATTGCTGAAGAGAATGTCTGTCAAGCGTGAAAAGGCCACAACACAGTCCTGCGTGTTTTGCCAGTGGTTTTATAATAGACCTTTTCTCTAAAATGTTTTAAATTAGAGTAATGTATGCACTGCATTTCAGCTATTCAGGATAAGTACCTTTCCCAAGGGTACAACAGGCATTCCGTTAAATGTATTTTTTTCAAGGCTTTGTTAAAACGTTTGTTACAATACATTCATGTATCAAGCAAGACAGCATGACAAGCAAAAATGTCAAGTTATTTGGATATTGTAATTCTTTTATTCATCTGCTTTAAATGGTCTGCAGAACTCTGAATGCTATTTCCCTTTCATTTTCATACCTGGCTTTGAGCTGAACATGCAACATTCATAGAGATGTATAAAGACATTATTATGTTCATTTTCTACTCTACATGTTATGAGGGTTTAATGAAGAGAGTACAAATGGTAATGGCAATGATGATGATGAGAGTAATCCAGAGATTCACCCTCGAATTCAGGTGCTCAGTAGGGATCATTAGAAGGTAACGGCAGCAATTAAGGCTTTATACAGTGTCAACACTCTCAGAAATGTATGTACTTAGAGAACATCATATTTAACCCTTTAACACTGATTGAGTGAAAATGGCTTGCTGATTAGCACCTACATCAAAGAGGTACTAAGGGTCTTAGAATAGGGAGACAACCACTGTGGGCCAATTAGACTGTGTTTATAAGTTCATGTGGCTGGCCAGCCTAGTTAGCTAGTTCAGATACAGAAATGTAGCATTTAGAGAAGCTACACCTCTTTCTCTTCAACTGCGCAATGGGTCTTGAGCTGCTCTTATTCATAACTTTCTGTGGTCGTAAGTGGGCCCAAAGGAAGAGTTTTCAGAGCACTCCTCAGACAGTAAAACAACCACATACTGTGTTGAAACAATCAGACACGAAAAGGCTTGTCACCAGGGATCAGTTCACAGGAGTAATTAGTGATGCCTCCTTCCGGAGAGTGCTTTGCAGTTTGTGCAAGAAAAGTCTTTGTCAACTCTCAGTGACGGTCATTACCTCATCCTTAGAGGACAGCAACCTCAGGTATTCTCACATTGGTATACAAGAGAAATGACCTGTCACTATACAGTATGTTTTAGAATGGTTGCTGAACACAAGAAAGCCATTGGGGAGGCAATAAGGTTGGTAGAAGATCTTGTTCTGCAAAAGGTCAGGGCTAGATACAAAATTACTGTTACTAGAACTATGTGGGATAAAGGATGAGTGACTTGCATGTTAAAGGTGTACAGGGGTAGGACCACATGCCTGTGAGTAATTTCACTAACACACCAGTTTGTACCAAATAGTGATGTGTGAAGAACTATTGACAGCATATAATATCCAAGCACAGAGAAAAAAAAACTGTATTCAAGAACTGGAGATTTGACAGTTGTTTGCTGGAAACGGACCCCCCTGTCAACACTGTTATTTTCATATCCAAAAATGCATACATTGATCTTCAAGTTTGCTCTGCACATGAGTACATGTAAGCACATTACATGTGTAAGTGGTGTCAAACCTCACCTGATTACCTAGATGTTTTGTATAAGTGCCAATGAAGTTTAAGGATCTTGCTATGATACCAAACCTATAAGGCATGAATATCATTAGTAGGTGATGCTTATAATATTCAAAGTTTGGACAGACAACTGTTACTGATTGAAAGGATGCAGTGACATTGTTTGTTTTATTCAGTCGGAAGTCTTTGATTTTGAGGTGAAACACCTCACCAAACATCACAATACAGTAGAAGAAAACCCATGTCAGCAGCCAAGAGTAAAGTACCTTGAGGCAGGGAGCCTTGCAATGTGACTATGTGACTATTAGTGATCTGCTGAATAAGGCAAAAGCCTGATTTGCTAGACACTGGTGTGAAATGTTATAAGGTCAGACAGGTACAGGCATTGTAGACTGGCTGAGGTAGTGAAACAAATTAATCTCCAGGAGCAACTGCGACCCTCCCCAGATATACAGAGTGCAATTCAATGGCCCATGGCTAAGTATTCAGAAAAGTTTGATACTATAAGTAAAAATCTACCAACATGGAAAGGTCAAAACTGCCCAAACCTTTTGATGTCCTTGCAAAAGCACTGAAACTCTGTCTACCAGAATTATGGATTATTGTTGAACTTTTGGAAGGGATGTTCCTAGATTTCAATGTATGATTGCATAAATCTCTGCAAATGCCAAAGGTGAACCAATGAAGATGTTTTTATCGCTGTCAAGTGTTTAGGCCAGGGTTTACCAGCCTTTTTTAGTCTCGGACACTTTCCTCTAAGCAGACTATAATGGAAATGAGGACGTCTTTGTAATTACAGATCTCCCAATCCAGTCTCAGAAGTAGGAAATGCTGCATGAAACATCCTTCTCTTATGGAGCTGTGGAGTGTTTACATTCTAACCTGAAAAGCAGTTTTCTTTTTTAGACAGAGGTCACTGGTGGCTTTTGTATATACATGGATTATACAAAACTGAGAACACTCGTTATGGATGTTTCAATACGACGTTACTTAAAAAGTGTCTCAAGCTGCCCATCATCAGAAAAGACTAAACATCTAATTTATATGGTGTCCCCATGCCACAAACAGATTGTTCACATTACTGATGCTGTACTTCTCTGTGTGAGATCTCACTTCCTATGAAAGCATTTCATTATTAATTTATAAAGAACAAAATCACAAACAGAATGTCCCTAAACAGTTAATTTCTTGCTCTAAAAACAAACACCCCAGATGTGAAATCCTTTACAGTCATTCATACATCTTTTTAGGAATAACCAGTGAGAGATTGAGGGAGAATCTGAAGGCGACTTTCCACTTTCAAAACACATCTTTCATTCACCTCTCTTCCTTCTGCCGCATCGCCGCTCATCTGCCTGCGCCTCCTCATTCACTAATCACATGGGGACCGATGTCAGCTGTCAGTTCAGTTCAGCTGAGATAATGGGGCTGTTCTCATCTAGCCCCAGTGGAAAGCAGTGGATGGGTGTGGCCTTGCCTCGGGCCCCGTTTACCTTGTTTCCAGAGGATTCATTTTCTGACAAGGACTTCAGTTCAGAGCTGGCACACGGCACAATTGCAGCAATGATCACAGGACTCCAGTGGTTCCATGCTCTGCATGACACCCCTCCGTCACTGATGGTAAGACCATCTCACCAGCTGGGAATCTGAGAGCCAGAGGCAGAGTGAAAGCAGGGCCAATGACAGCTACCCAAACGCACTGTGCAGAAACACGCATCAGTAACAGTTAATATGAGTGATCAGAGTGCCTAGCTCAACATTGCTAACATAGCGAGACAGTGCTGTTTAATTTAATTTAATGGTAATAATCCTCCATGGAAGCATCATTTACTTATTTAAGACAGTGATTTCTTATTTGTGGGATAACAGTGTTACTGATTAGTAGCTGCAGGAATGGTAATTTTAAAAATGTTAAATTGCTGTATATCACATTCAGTCAATGGCCTCAAATTTCTAGAGCCCATATCTTGGTGGAAACCAAAAATAGGCTCCTGATCTCTTAAGAAATATTGCCATCTATCTTTGAAAGGTGTTCACATTTAGCTCACTAAACCTATAGCTGTACCGGTGTCTCCATATGTCATGTAATGTTACCCTTTAATACCCCATAGCAAGATTCCAGCTTATCTATAATTCATCAGGAGATGGTTCATTGTGTTTCTGAGGATGTGTAGTGAAGCTTCTACAGCAACATAGACTGCATTTACCATGCTTGAATTAAAGGACCCAGCTGATACCAGAATTTTCTGAATCATCCCAAAGATCTACCTCAGCTTGCAAGCTGCCTTCTCACCAGATCTTACTGTTACATTACTATAAGAACAGGTTTTTTATTTTGCTTAATAATTTAAAATAAAAATGTCTAACTATTAATGCCTGTAGTGGATCTATTTCATTGTATTGAATTTAGATTTAACTGAAATGAAATTAAGTGTCATCATTTGTATGAGAACAGGTATATTGGAATGTGTCAGTTTTCACTTCTCTTACATTGCTGTCCATTTTGAAACATACACATATATAAAGGTCAGAGCAAAGCTTGAGGTCAGAGCACAGGGTCAGTCATTCATCTAATGTGCTCAGAGCATTTTTTTTTGTTATTTAATATAAACTCCATCCCTCTTCAGAAATGCTTTCACGCCCCCTGCTGGTGTAATCTAACATTTTACTAAGGTGGTGAGATGAACATGCCGAAAGGTTGCAATTGTATGAAAATGTTTCATAAGAGGCCCTTTCCTCTATCAAGCAAAAAAAAAAAAAATTACCTTGAAGTTGTATCTTCAAATAATTCTCCAGAATGTTGAGATGCGCATTATGGGCAAATCAGTTTCTCAGTTAAAAAATATTTGGATGTAATTCTGTAAATCTTTTCCTATGTAAGTGTTAGAAACCGACTTCAGCCCATGGTATCATTAGCATCAGTTTATTTCTTAATACTTGCGTTTTAAACTCTGAAAATATAATCTGTTGCCTGTTCTGAAATTAGCTTGATCGTTTGATTATTTTACATTAGAGCACATCATTGAAGGTGTTCTGTGAAATCTTTCATAAAAATGATTATGCTTCACCTTGTGGGACCTAATAAAGGAAAGACTAATATCCATGGATCAGGAGCTCCGGTCTGTATTACAGAGCGTTTCTGGCCCAGCCGTCAAATGAAACTTTAACTTGCAATGACAAGCTACTTTCTTCTCAAATTGGCTTCCCTTGTAGTGATATAATAGCATGCAAATTGCTCAAAGGCCATAAAACTGGGGAACACATCGCCTACATGCGAAATTCATAAATGCTACAACCTGTCATCTAATGGCAGCCCAGCAATACCAGATATTACAGATGATGTGATGGCTGCCTTAGTTACCCTGTAAGTTTGAAAATGACTCATTTATTGCTAATTTTAAAATAATAGTGATGAGGAACAAGAGTAATAAGCAAGACTTACAAGTTCCCCCAATCATGATAAAGCGTACTTTCCATAGTGTCAAAAAGCTCACTATTAAAGATGGCCTTTGATTTGCTGATTGTCTTAGAAAATCAGTTTCCAAAGTTATTAACATTGTCTCGTTCTATCAGAAGGGAACCACTGAAGGGTAGAATTATTGGCAACCTTCCACTGCTGCAAGGTGTGACTCCCAGCTGAGAACGATCTGCCCAGTTCTTCAAGCTCATGAGAATGGATACGTTGCCTATCAGCAAGCTCTACACACATAGAACTGATTTTTAATGCTCTAGATACCTTAACTCCGTCAAAGTTTGCCACACATTAAGTCTGGGTTTCTTAAAGCTACAGCTGTGATCATACTGTCACGTTCAAAAGTCAGAAGGGCAACCCACATACATGATTGTTCTGTGCTTCCGAGAATTTTATTCATACAACAGTAGGCTTATTAAAAGCAAACAATATACCAGTAAGAAATAACTAAACAGTCCTAATTCTGGATCCATACTTTAATCTTCAACAATGTGGGGAATGATGATCTTGCCAATTCATTTCAGGAACCCCCAAGCGCATTATTCACAGAGTTGGCTCCTGTCAGCTACTCGTTGTCGGAATATGACTTCATCCCCTATCTGCCACCAAGCATTTTGGAAGAGTGTGCATCTTTATGTAGAATTTATGATTACATTATAAAGATCTGGGCCATTATCCAACACATCACAATGGTAAATAAGTAGGGTAAGTAGAAGATGCTTTCAGCATTGCCTTTGGTATATGTATGTCATTTCATGTATTTCGAACTTCAGTAATATGTAATTGTAATATAAAAGTTTTGTATGACAAATTTTACTTACACAGCATAACACCTAAAGATCTTTGCACATTCCAAACCGCTTGTCTTACTGGGTCGGGGGGGGGTCCGGAGCCTATCCCGGAAGCAATGGGCACGAGGCAGGGAACAACCCAGGATGGGGGGCCAGCCCATCGCAGGGCACACTTACATACCATTCACTCACACATGCATACCTACGGGCAAATTAGCAACTCCAATTAGCCTCAGCATGTTTTTGGACTGTGGGGGGAAACCGGATTACCCAGAGGAAACCCCACGACGACATGGGGAGAACATGCAAACTCCGCACACATGTGACCCAGGCAGAGACTCAAACCCGGATCTCAGAGGTGTGAGGCAACAATGCTAACCACTGCACCACCATGCCGCCCCCTAAATATGCTCGTATTTGTGAAAAAAATTATATATATATTTTAGAAAATCTCTATTTGTTCACCTGTATTACTCATTTAATGAACTATTTCATGTTTCATAAAGCTTCTATTAGCTTTACTTCACAAACTGCTTCACAAGTAAGACCTTACGTGTCATTGAAGCTTTCCAGTTTTTTTTTCTTCTTTAATATCAGTCTTGAATTGACTTTTGTCATGGGATCAATAGTTTTGTTTAGGTTTTGCTGACATTTAAAACCAAATGAGAATGGAGGAGCAAATCTATATCAGCCAGTTTATAAATTCCCATTTATTTTTCTGTATCGTGATAATCAAGAGGTAAAAAGTATTAAACCATGGTATTGAACAAGCCTTTTCTTAATTATAAGCTGTTTTGTTCACTTTGTTTCTATGCTCTTGGGCTTATCACCAATGGAAACATGTTAATTTAACAACTATACACTTGTATAAAATGCAGGAAGCTCAGTCTGAGATTACCAATTATCTTAATCCCTGAGAAACTAATTAAAGTTCCTTTCCAAAGTTGTATAATATTTAATTTACATATTTTTAATTTCCAAAATATATCAATGACAGGTTAGGCCAGTAACAAAACTTGGAACTTCCAAGATGTAAGGATTATGTATGCACAGCAGATGGCAAAGTAGTTAACGTGCAATATTAGCAACAAATAAAGTGTCAAATTTGCATCTATGAATGCCCATTACTGTCACATCTTTAATTGCAAGCGGCAAGGATTTCAGTTCTACAAAATCAGCTGTGTTTTATTATGAACAAACCGAACACTTACATGGTCACCTGAATCCATGACTGCCCCAAACCCTGCATTTTATGAGGTATATAGTTTTAATAACAGAAAAATGACGGTAGGGTGATCATTGCTGAAATTGTGGCACACAACAAATGGTTACCAGCTCTGAAGTCCTTGTCTAAAACCTTAGTAGACTTTAGACTGCTTATAAAAGCCACTCTTTTTCATATAAAGCTACCTTCTGCTAAACAGACTTGTTTTTAGAAAGGATTATATATGTTTTTTCTTGCCTGACTTCTCTTCATCAAATATTGAAAAACAAGCATGTTTGAGGTGTGAGGATTCAAGCAACATCGGGCTGTTAAATTTAAATGACTCGCATGCTTTAATTCACTGTGGCACACAGCAGATTCCGATACCTTTTCCTGCAAATTCCACTCAATTCTTGCCAAGCTCTGGCTTTGAAACCCCTGCTGGCATGTGACCAATGAATTAATGGCTAATGGCAAACAGACAAATATCCTCGGTCATCTCATTTTGAGGGCAGGACAGATGTCTTTCTGTCACTTTGAACATAATTGCTTCTGTTTGCCCTTGATCCACCGAGCCAGGACTGCCATTTAAAGAAAATGTACACCTTTTTTGCATATATTTATCAATAATTGGAACAGGTATCTCATTTCATTAGCAGCACAACATAATCCTTTAAAACCAAAAGAAAGATTTTCCCCCCTTGCTTCCACCTCTCAGCACCTGAGAACTTATTGAATTTCTCTGCACGTTGAGACCTTTCTGTTGCACTGCAGTCTTCTTCCACGCCCTGTAATCAAACCAGCCGCAATGCATATATATGCAGCTTTCTATATTGGGGTTTTGATGGAACGAAAAAGCGATGTGGTCTTGTGGTCCTTGTCATTTCCATAAATAACCACTAGATGGTAGTAAAGAATGTTTATTGTGCACGTTCATATAAGTATAGCAATTGAAATATTTTCTGTGTTGTCTAGAAACCTAGCATTAACAGATATAGAGATAATTGAGACTAATTGTATTTTAAGCAGTAAATACATTTAGATTTCACAGCTGTCTGCCAACTGCTTCCATAATCTTTAAAGACACTAAAATGGCTGTAATTACAGATAGAACAGCAACGCCTAATAATTGCAGACTTAGCTTGATGGCTACTATAGATTTTTATTTCCCAGTCATCAGGGTCGATGTTGCTGCTCTTTAATAGGGATTTCAGGCTCTGAAAACTCTTGCAGGTCCACGTGTACAAAGGTTTGCGTAGAATTTGATTGTCCAGCTTAATTGGTCCAAACTGCGAATTGTCTCTTTTACTTGACCTACGAACGAGGTGTGAAATACAGTGTTTTTAACATAGGATACGATTTCTGAAATTAAATGGTTACCTTTGTTGCATTGAAAAGTCAAATATATCTTGTAAATTGGATTTAGATTAGGAACCCCGTTGTATATTAAAGATGGACAATTCTGGGCGTCCTGGGCTAATTTGATTTGTGGGAACTTTAAACACTTAACATCTTACATTAGAATTTCAAGAGTAAGTCAGTCATTAACGGAAAGATAACGCCAAAGTCTGTGAAACAGCAGCCTTGTTAAAAGGGTTCGCCTCTTCCCCAGTGGATGAAGTTCCAATGGAAAGATATACCACTTGATGGCGCTGTGGTCGCACGACACGAGTATCCGGGCAGTTTTCCTGCGACACACCAATATCAATCGAGGCGATTTAAGGGTACAGTCACTTAGCAATGTCACCCTTCTGTGGCAGTAAATGGATTTTGAGTGATTTATTGTACCAGTTAGTTTTGGTGTCTGTCCACTGAAAAGATTTATCACAGTAGCTAGTATTTCAGAGAGAAAAAAATAAAGAGGAACACATTTAGCACAGCAGCAGCCTTTATACCACAGTGACTGCAAAAATAGCATCATATTCAACACTCTTCAGCCTATGTGCCATTTGTTGTACAAAATGTCTGTTTAATACATACAGCAGAATCATGACAAAGCCTTGATTTCAAGCGGAGCTCGGTGCACTGTGCTTAAGATTCAGTTTTCGGCCTTGGAGAAGGACACCCGGTAGCCACAGAGGAATTGCTGATGACACCACCAGCAATACACAGGGCACGTGCAGAGAGAGTAAATACCGGCCCATTATGATGGCTGAGTGCAGCGGGAAGGGGGGGGGGGGGGGGGGGGCATAACTCAAAGGCTTCATGCTGACTGCCAAATCCTTTGTGTCCTGTAGGAAGCCTCATGTAAAAAGCATCGTACCACATGAATGCTCTCTACAAACTAGCTCTACACATGATACATTTCATCGCATGTGTGTGCGCGTGTGTGTGTGTGTGTGTGTGTGTTTGTGTCTGTGTAGAACCTGATAGAACCTGTTCTTTTTAATGTTGTTAGGACCATTTTTCAGGTCCCCGCAAAGATCTGTAAATGCAATCAAAAAAGCAAAAATACCAAAAGTCTCGTATTTGGATTGGTTACTGATGGTTAAGGTTAGGGCTGGGTAGGGGTTAAGGGCGTCGTGATTGGGATTAGGGTTTTTCCCACAGAAATGAATGGATGGTCCCCATTTATATAGGAAGACCAACTGTGTATGTGCGTTATAATTAGTAAAGGCAGCAGAGATGTACAGCAGTAAGTCATGTGATCTCACAGCTCCAGTTCGATCCTCCACCCCCACTTTTGACAGCGTTCACATGTTATCTGTGTGTCTGCCTGGGTGTCCTCTCACAGTCCAAAAACAGGGTTAGGGTGAAACACTGTTTCCAAACTGCTCATAGTATGCGACTGTGTGTCTAAATATGTGCCCAGATGAACTGGTATCCCATATAGTGGCATAATTAACGATTCCATTAGCTGAAGAAGACCTCTACTACATTCCCTTAAGATACGAAGCCTTCAGTTAATGTTATTAATGAAGTTTCATAGTCTGATGGTCACTGTTTAACCGAATTATGATTATATGCATATATTTTTTGCTGCTTACACCCTGCTTATCAAATACTCATCAAATTCAGACAGCAGTCCTCATCTAAATGTGTTAGTAAAAGGTTAGGAGTAAAACCTAATAAGTTAGACTTTAAGGAACAGTTTTTACATAATTCAAATTAATTTGTCACACTAAAACAGATTAGAAATTTATTACATTAAAATATGTTATAAATTTGTCATAAATTAAGAAACTTAGAAATATATCTCGAATACATTTAAATACATTTGAATACATTTATACATCTACAGTACATACATTTAAATATTCACAGAACAAATGCAGCATGCGTAAGGCCATCCTCTTCAACACAAGCTTAAACTTATTACATATATAGTTGCAATAACAATTTTCTGAATATACACTCATTTCAGTATTAAATGGGGGTGGTTATAGGTTACCTGTTCTTCTTAGAAATATACTTCTGTTCAATGAGTCTGTTTCTGCTTAATTTTAACAACAGAAAGTTCTGAAAGCCGCTGATTTGACACGCAAACCCCCCTCCTCAATTTGGCATGAGTGGGTAACTTTAAAAAGAGGTTGCAACTTCACACAGCATGTTGATATACTCGCTGTCCTGACACGACACACTGGGCTGACGTGCTGTGTCCTGTGTAGGCTGGTAGGACAGAGGGGGCACTGTGTCTGTCCTGGTGAAGGCTTGCCGGAAGCCTCTCACCCTCGTCATGTGACTGCTGTAGCCAGGGTCCTTCCGGGAAGTGGCATTTGTTTGAGGAAGCCTGCAGGCAGCCGCCAGGGCTGAGGGTGATGTATTTCCCCTCCCATAGGAGACTGGTGTGTTAGCAGGGATTACACAGTAATTGCCCGGCCAATCTGCTGCAAGGGCGTCAGGAGACTGAATCGAACCTGAAACAGAGCGTAGGCATCATTATAAACAAAGAGAACCGCTACAAAGAGAGTGTAAACAAGACCTGCGTCACCAATCCAATTCAGATTTCCGACAGCTGCTGTTAGAAAATACATCGGATGGGAAAATGGGGAAAAGTATGGCTAGGATAGGCTCAGTGAGTTAACATGCTGTGCCTGCAATAGGAAGGTTGTTGGGTCAAATCCCAGGGTCGGCAAAGTGGTTTCACCGTTGGGCCCTTGAGTAAGGCCCCTAACCACAATTGCTCCAGGGACGTCCTGACCCCCTTTTCACAAAAAAAAGCATGTTGCTCTGGATACAAGCATCTGCTAGATAAATAAAAAACAATTGTTTCTTTCACCATTGCCCATTGCCAAAATCAGATAAACTTACAGGTAGCGTGAGCATTCAAATGTAAGGTTTTCCTGCACCCATCTCCGCTGATGTCAGAATCACTGTCATTGAAGTCACTATCCCCCTTGCCACTGTCCTTCACGCTGAGCTGATCACTGTATTCAGCGGCACTGTAAAGACAATTAAATACATCAGCATTAATTTCTCAAAGCACACATTGATATCTCAGACCCTTGAGGCAGTGGTGGCGCCAGTCCACATTAATACAAGTAATTTATGTTCTCATAATTCTTACCTTAGTTGCAAAGTATTTTTATCATTTGGTGGAGAAGAAGAGGATTCCAAATGATTCAAACTGAAGCCTGGTTCTTCTGGACAGGAAACGCTGCGCTTGACAAAAACTTCAGGCTCGCTATGCATGTTTGAATAACTTGAATGAACTGACAGGAGGGGATTGTTTGAAAAAAGATTCTTATTTCCGTAATTACTGTCTCCATTTCTCTGGTTCTTTAAGTAGGAAAATCCAACAATCATAATTGCCATCATTAACAGGACACAGCCCCCAGCGAGTATGATAATAAATACAAGCGAAACATCCAAGTCCAAATATTCTATATCGGTGGGTTGTGATACAAACACAATCTGATCTTCAGAAGGCTGCATGTCCGTCACTAGGAAGCGGATGGGGGTAGTGATTGAGAGGGGTGATCTCCCATTGTCGGTCACCAAAATTTTGATTTCCACCATGTCTCCAATCATGAAAGTCAGACCATACTTGAGGACTATGTCTCCAGTATCCTTGTTGATAGAGAAGAGTTCCAGGTCATCTTCCACAATCTTGAAGGTGAGCTTCCCATTGGCACCCTCATCTACATCTCGTGCCTTCACTCTAAGGACAGAGTAACCTGCAGGTGCATTGTAAGGTATGGCTACCTCTGCAGAGTTATTATATAAATATGGATAAGTAATATATGGGGAATTGTCATTTTGGTCTACTACCTCCACCCTAATTAAGGTTGTACTCGACAGTTGAGGGGTACCACTGTCGATGGCTATGACCTCTGCTTCAATTTGCTTCAGTGTTTCGTAATCAAAAGACCTCATAGCAAACAAAGAGCCTGAAACAGGGTGTACAGACAGATAGGAAGACAATGGAGCTCCTCCAGCAATTTTTCTCTCTAGCAGTTTGTATGTCACTTTGCCATTATGTCCTACATCCCAATCACGGGCTATCACAGTAGAAATATATGAGCCAGGGACATTGTTTTCCATAACTGAGACTTCATAGACTGACTTGCTAAAAAGTGGTGGGTTATCGTTTTCATCACTCACCCTGATGCTGAACAGTTTTATCGTTTTGAAGGGTGGGGATCCAAAGTCTTGGGCAACTACCGTCAGGTTGTACTCTGGAATTCTCTCCCTGTCTAAGGTGGTCATTGTGACAATCATGAAAGTGTCTCCATATGCCTTCTGCAGCCTGAAATGTTCGTGCCCTTGCAGACTGCTGGTAACACGTCCATTTGAGCCAGAATCTCTGTCCAAAGTACTGATGAGAGCCACAAAACTGTCTTTAGCGGCTGCCTCGGTAATGTAAATAACTCCCTCACTAACTGAAGTGATTGGTTTGATGCTTATTTCAGGTGCATTATCATTAACATCAAGAATTTCTACTGTGACTTTACAGGTAGATGGCACTGAGTTCATGCCTAGGTCCCTAGCTTGAATTTTAAATTCATATGACTTTTTTGTTTCATAATCAACTGAAGCTTTTAAGGTCACAGCACCAGAATGTGAGTCTATTTGGAAAACTCGTTTTGCATCTGTGGAGGGGTCATCAGTAAATCCATAAACCACCTCACCATTAGCACCATCATCGGGGTCAAAAGCATGCACTTTCAGCAGAAGGAACCCCACAGGTGCATCTTCAGCCAGATCAACCTTTAATAAACTCTTCTCAAATGATGGACTGTTGTCATTATAATCCAGCACATTGATATATACATTCATTGACCCTGACTTAGCAGGATTTCCCCCATCTATAGCTGTTAGTTGAATTGTATATGAATCCTCCTTTTCCCTGTCCAATTCTTCAAGCAGAACAAGCTCAGCAAATTTAAGTCCATCCTCACCTCTTTGTACGTCTATACCGAAGTGGCTGTTAAAGGAAATCTGATAAGTCTGAATGTAGTTCTGGCCCACGTCTTGGTCTACAGCGACGTCCAATGGTATCCGTGTTCCCACCGCTGTGTTCTCAGAAACCTCGATGTACCTCTCGTTGCTGGAAAACTGTGGCGAGTTGTCATTTATATCCATTACCTCGATCTCAATGTGAACTAGCTGAAACTTTTCATTGGTGAAAACGACAACATCAAAAGAGATGAGGCACCGAGGTGAGAGGGGGCACAGTGCCTCACGGTCAATGCGCTCTCCGACAGTCAGAAGTCCATCCATCTCCCGCATCTGGATAACACATGAATTCGCCTCGTGCATGAAACGGAAACTTGTTTGGGAATTGTTTGATAGATTGATCTTCAAATCTTCCAACAAATTACCTATTTCCGTGCCGGGGTTATCCTCTTCATACGTCTGGTACTTGGTTGTTATACTTTGTGCAATTATCAGCAGACTAACAAAGACAATGCAGTGAAACCACACTCTCTTCCCCGAATAATTATTCATTTCTGCACTACAACAATATGAGATATAATAACTTCTGATGTCTAATCAGCAGAAACAGCTGCTCGTCACTGCCATGCAAACCTCTTAGAGCCCTTAAGGTAAGAGTCCTTCTTGGCTTTAAGACACCCTGTATGCAAATGCCTTAGTGCTCAGACCAATGGCCTTAAGCAGAAATAACAAATGGTCTTCTTTTGTTACAAATGGCACGTTCCTACAAATTGTTTTATAGTTCGCAGCAAATGTTTGCAATAGTTGGACAAGCGAAATAGTTTCAAATGCTACAACATTTTAATTCCATTCCAAACAAGTTAAACTGATAAAGTAAACATTGTTAGTTGCAAACGTAATATAGTTTTTTTGAAATAATCAATAAAGTGAACTATGAGACCATTATAGTTAGGCTACGTTTTGATGGATCAATCAGCAATTTACTACAATACCTTCTGGTACTATGGGGACAAACATGCTCTTCCAGCCATAATACTGCATGTTTGATGTCTTGAGGGTTTTAGAGTATGCAAATATATGATTTTAAAGAAGTCCGTTTGTTAATGATATGGGCTACTGCATTGACTATGGACAAAACAGACATGGAAGTAATGTGGATTGAGTATTCATTGAACATACTAAATATATAGAGAGTGTGAAGTAGATTGCCACTTCCTCAAAGACCTGGTAGCAACTTAATCTTTATTGACAATTTTTGTCAATTTTTGGGTTTATCGGTCCAAGGGAAAGTATTTCATATAATTAGCAGCTGAAACACTAAGAATGGAGATTAAGCTGATGTGATAAGGATCTGCTAGTGACAGTTTGGGAATCAGTGTTAAGAGATAACATCAAGATAAACATAAAGAGATTAATTTTTATAACTTTATATTTTACAAGTAGAGATTAAAAATACCCTATACAGTGATTTAAAAAATGAATTGTTCCTCAGACGTGATGTTCATCCAAATCCTTGTATATAAGAAATGCAAGCATGGACTTCCTGGTAACAAGAAAATTCAGCATGCAATCCCTCTAGACCAAATAAGAAAAATTCAGTTTCTGTTTCAAGCTTAGCTTGATGTCACTGATACTTGATCAAAGCATATTTTGTATAAGCCAAATGCCATTAGTCTAAATTCAGTTCAGTTTTATCATTCGACTATATATAATTATTAGGACAAAGAGGAGCAGTTTTTCTGTAAGGGATCACACAAGCGTGGCCAACTGTTCTGATCTCGTTTTATCAGACTTCCAGGGAATGTCCGTATGCTAAGGGGAAATGCAGTAAGCATTAAATGACTTAAAGCTAGGCGACGCTGGCCATTCCGATAAGCAGAGGAGCTCCTGTGTACTTGAATAAGGTATACGTGCAAAGCAAACCGATTTCAATGGAAATATGGTGCTGATAACAACTCACTTGACTTGTTTTCTGTCTTTTTCTCCATTGCTACAGTAATCAGAATCCTATATCAGCATCTTCATATACAGGGAATATGAGGGAGTATGTGTGAGTTTGTATGAACATATGTATATGTATGTATATGATATGTGCAAAATATGGAAGCCCTAATCGGTGTTGTTCATTTCACCCTTAGGGTCAGTCGCACCATGCTGAGCTGATGTTTAATTTATACCATTTGGATGGTCTGATAGCCAGAGATGGTTTAGCACCAGTCAGATGGTGGCCAGAGTTTAACAAATGGGCAAGTGTTCGCAGCAGATGGAGAGGTGACAGGGGGAGGGGTTGGCCCAGACTCCCTGTGCTATTAACACCTCCGGTGTTACGCCGAGAGGGGCCTGGAGTCTCTGCACACAGCTTCAGCTATGGAGTTTAGAGTATTCCCAGTGCACACATCACAAACCCTAATGGAATACAGATATCGGAATGCTTGTGCCCTCGCTGTCAGAAACAATATGGTCCTTTACATTTTACCAACAGCCAAGTGAGAGCTGTATAATAATAAGAGTTGATACACAGTGTGGTAGCATGCTGGCTGGAAACTGACGGATACATTATAAGCAATGTAGCTTTACCTGATACTACAGACTGAAGATCCCAGTGGAATGTCAAGCTCAATGGCAGTTGCCTGCTGGTTAAAGACCAGTGATATCTGAACAAAATTTTAAAGGAAATGCAAATGCTGTATTATATGCTCGTTTATTATCTGACATGTCATAGTATAAAAAAGGGTCAGACAAACCAAAATTCAACTAAGTATTATGCGTGCTTTATGAATAATTGATTTTGGTTGTTCCAAGCTTATTTAGCTTTGTTTACTGTAATAGTAATTTTGGGGTGGGAGGAGAGCTTGTAATGTAAAATATTCTTTGGAATATTAGATTATTTGTGTGGTCTTTTCTCTGCGTTTGTCAAGAAAAACTCGTAATGGGTTTGAACAGCAAAGACTAATTATCATAATTAAATGCAAGAGACATTTTGTAAATACCAAGTAATTCTGTATTTACATAAGAAAAAAACTCCTTAGGGATGCAAGAGAAAACTAAAATCCTTTGTAATTTGTTCTCAATGGATTTATCCCAGTCACAGTAAATGCAATATAATTGAATGTTGATGCATATGTACAGTTTCTTACAGAGGAGAAAGGAATTGAGAAGGACATCACAATGAATGTGATCATGTTACGCCTTTAGAAAACAGAAAGGGATAGGCTGAAAAAAGAAAAACCCTTTAGCATGCTGGAATACATAATACACCCCCCATGCCTCACCCCCCCCCCCCACCCACCACTGCCCATTTGCTCCTCAGAACAAGGCACCCCCCCACCACCCCCTTTCTTTTGTCTGTTTAGTCCGTTTTTGAATGAAGCAACTCCTCTAGGAGTAGGTTGACTCATTTTTGCTTCTCTGAGAATCTTAATGGTGAGCTGGCTTGGTCTAAAACCGCACATCGGAACATTCCTCATAAATGTCCACCATAACAGCGCCTTTCATGATTCAAGCTACATTTTTTCATATATGTGAACTATGTTATGTGTCTGATGATGCTGGTATTGACTGGATTGAAAGCAGGAAAAATGCCAGCTTCTCTTACATGGTGATAAACGCTTGGCTACATCTGTGCAAATGCACACGGCTGTGGTTCATGTTAAATTTGTCGGTTATTATGTTTATAATCAATAAACCATTTCTAGTGTTCTCATGATTTTCACTGAACTGCACTTGTGGATATGACAGAGTTTGTACAAGCTGTTGTGAGCATGATTAAACCTTCTAAACATCCAGTTTGTATTTTACATAAACCCAACATCTCATTTAAATGAATTTTTTGTGTTGAATAATACATGATTGCATCATGTAAGGGACTGCAAGAATCACATGACATTACTTCCAGCAATAGAATTACACTCCTGCCTTAATCAAGGGAGCGACACCTGCAGGATAAATCCAGTACTGCTTTCCTATTGATGTCATTTGGTGTCATTAGAATGTAGCTTCATCCTTTTTGAAATCAAGAAACTCTCCGTTCTGAACAAATATATTAAGTTGTTTTTTTATTTATTTTTAAGGCACAGGTCTCCTCCTCAACTGCCCCTGATCTCCAGCGAAAATGTTTCTTCTGGCATATCTTCTTATGTCCTGAAGTGTTAACGTTAGCAGCCTTTGGACTGAGGAAGTAGTTTGAACTATGGCTACTCTGGCCAGCATAATAGCCCCCACACACACGTACCCACACACGCGGTGAGGCTTTATAAGGCCCCAGCTAGCTAAAATGTGAATGTGAGCGCCGGCCCAGAACACCCCCAGAAGGTGAAAAATTTGACAAGGGTTAAGGGGAGTCTGGTTCCCTAAGTATCGTGCCATTTGGATGCAAGCTGAACAGGTTTTTGGTTTGACATAAAGAACCCAAACGTCTGGTAATCAGGCTCGTACATTTGGGTGTTCGGCATGTTTCACATAAACCATAAGCAATGCTTAAAAGCGCGTGGATCACCTCGTTTTCTCTATGGATAACTTCATTATACAAAAAGACATAAATTACTCAGCAGACATCTGTTGAATAAAAAAATGCTGCATGTAACACGCTGTTTTCGACAGTAATCACAAAATAATGACACTTGCAATGTCGATGGTTTTTATTATTACATGTATCTATTTTCAAAGAGATAAAAACAGAACATAAAGGTGAATGTAGATCAGACTTCACGCAGCAGGGGTGATTTGCTGTTTGGTTTCACCACTGAGGGTCTTGTCCATGTCACCACAAGATGGCAACAGCGATGCCGCCAGTGCAAGCGCTGGCAGCGGACAGGCTATAGTACCAGAAAACGTCGTTAACGTCTGAGTGATATTTCATTCGTGGCGACAGTGTGCTCCATTTTAAATCTCTCTTTTAAAATCGGCTTATTTTGAAAAAAAAAATGCCATTACTGGCCCCCGCTTCTCTGCTCATTATGGATGACAATTCATTTAGTACTAATTTAATTGCTTCAAGGGTCACTTTCTAACTAGATTAAATGACTTTACGCAAGATGAAAATGGATAGATTGGTATTTCTCTCTTGCTAAATTTTAACTCCGTAAGCCCTGTTGTAACCAAGCAATCATTCAAAAGATGTAAGGATTTAGGGGCCAAATATAATTAGAGCTAATTTTAACAGCAAAGGGTAAAAACAGATTACGACTGTGTAAATGTCAGTAAATGCAAATTAGAACATTGAATGAAAAGATTTGAATATATTATCAGATTCTTTTTAAAAATTCATCTGTTTGTGGCTGTTTAACCAGGTATTCTCTCTATTTAGTTCTCATTATTCCACATTCATTCTATTACTGAGAGATACTAGATTAACATGATGTGCATGTCACTGATATAGGCCTAGAACCGGGTGTTTAAAATAATGAGAGCATTGATAAAATTGATACTATTGTATTAATAAAATTGGTGGCAATTGGAATGAAAGGAAAATATGGTAGACTGTCTGAGTCCAGAGATAAGCAGGAATTAGCATCCCCAAGGCGGTATCTACCCCACTGTGGGTGTGTGTTTCCACAAGCTCCGGAGTCCGATAGAGATCAATCCAGCTGTATCCACAGTGTGACTGGCAAGGAGCGGCTCCATTGTCAGCTTCATAGCCTCAAAATACACCGTGATTGTACCGTCAAGAGGAGGTTAATCAGATCCCAATTCCGTAATGAAGTGCCGTTATTTCAAAGGGGGGACTTTAAAGGCAATAAACCCTAGAATTGAATCACATCTCAGTGCACTCAGGGAACAAGAGATGAAAGGGGGTCTTTGTGGACATCTTAAGAGTTTTTTCGTTCTCTTGGGTTTCTCGGCAAGGGCCTTCTGAGATACTTCAGTAATTAATTGTCTCAGTTTAAGAAATACTCACTTCATTTTTCTTGTAATCTTGCCCACTTCAACTTTTTTGGCATGAAGGGCTGTCAAGCCTAATTGATTTTTGAAGTAATTTTACATTCTGATCCAAGCAGCTGTTAAAGAAGATGAATTTGATTTAACCGGTTGCATTAAGGTTATTTTCAACCGTGTTCGAGACAGGGCGACTTCACTTGGACTGTCAAATTGATGTTTGATGAAGGGCATATAATTTCCTTGTGGGAAGACAATCAAATACATTGTGATAAGATAATGTTCCCCAATCCAATTGAAGAGTAAAAGCTCTTCAGAAGATAAAAAATTAATCACATTAATTAGGGATTGCTCTTTGCATTTATGATCCATTTGGTAAACGGATAAGGTGTACGGCCGATTAATCAGATAACATTCTTCACAGCAGAGGCTAAATCCATTTTTCCAAGGTGTTATAGTCTGTTTTCTGAATTAACAAAGGCTTTATTGTCTGCCACCTATTTAATAATTGAACAGTCATCTGGGGAAAATTTGTTAACAGGGCAGACAATGCGGGATTCTGCTTAGAGGTGCTTAAGCGCTGAGGATCAACTGAGACGGAAAATCCCATCCCGGCGTGAGGAGGGTAAATATGAGGGGGCAGAAGGGGATCTGTCGCTTAAGCTGAGCAGTGGCGGCACTGCGCCATGCTCCCGTGCCAGCCTGTGCCACCCACCCACCCTAACCGCCAGCCAACCAGCCGGCCACCCCAAAATCGTTTCTTGCAGCCTGCCGACGTGTCATGCAAATGGATGCAGAAGGGGAAGGCAGAGGCCCTGTTGTTGCTCTGTATACTTGGAAGAGTCAGACTCTGCTCCTTTTCCTCATCTCAGGCAATGACGATTCACCCGGAGGCTCTCGAAGGGGCTAATTAGGGGCACGCCGCTCAAACGTTTGGCTTTAAAAAATACACAACCCTAATGCATATCATTAGTAGTATGCAAAATATTAAATAAGCTTAGCAATGCATTTCATTAAAGATCAAAAGTCTACACGTGCATTTGATTTTTTTTGGGAAAGTAAGTTAGCGATAAGCTCACATTAATTATTGTATTAATATTAGCATAAACACTGATTAGCCATTTGTTCAACAGCTGCCTTCATCTAATCATACAGTACAGCACTGACATGTAACAGCTGCTCACCTTCATTTATTTATACCTAGATTTTTATGCAGGTGTATTGGGTTATTTATTATACCCAAATCATCTGAGTGCATATACCCAAATCACCTGTATCAAGTGTATACATATTTTCAAGCTTTTGGCCATTAGTCTCTTCCTTAAGCCACAATGCACCCTGAGGGTTCAGTATGTACCCAACACAATGTCCTACTCCTGGCATGCCCTGCACAGAGATGGTGGTAGATGGGGATGACGGCTAAAACAAATGAGCGCTACCAATGAATCCATAATTTAATCACAGGTGCGAAGAAAAGCTGGTGAAACAGATGAATCTATCTAACAGATCAGTGCATTGAAGGCCTTCATGGACGACCTTCAAGATAAACACCATGAATACTTGAGTCTCCATGTAAAATAGAACCTCTCCCTTATGGTACCTCTTTAAGTGTCTGTCGTCTGAGTAGATAGAAAGTATTATCAGTATAGGACCAATCCTTTTTCCTGCAATGAGGAAGCTGGGCTTGAGCATTTCCACTCCAATCAACAGTATCACTTATAAACTGAATTATTTTTATGTACCCGCTGCCACTGGATTCTGTACAAGCCATTTTGCGTGAATGTATTGAGCAACATGCATTGGGCGAGTAGACTTCAATCCACAAAAGGAAAATTAGTTTCATATTTCAGGCTGCCCCTTTCAAATCTTTTAGGTAGTTTTAGGTAACTGCAGCCCATTTGATTTCTCTCCGGGTTTTTACACTGCTGTTGTGAAGGAGACACTCCTAGTGAAAATCACATGGTCGATATCGCTGACATGGGAGAGGTGAAAAAGCCTATTGATCCACTGCTCGTTCCCCCATGCTGCCAATTCAAACATGCTCTTTCATTTGTGAGATGGTTACCATTCAATCCTTGTGCAGGCATTCTCATTAAAAAACATTCCTGTCGGTTCAGGTTTTCAGAAATGACAGACATCCTCTGGTGTAAAATCGACGCCTTGTTATTTCCATTTTAAGCACTTCCCTTTGCCTGAAAACATCCTCGCAGTGGCTATATTACAAGCATTGCGCTCTAAAGCCGGTCAAGACAAATTACGATGCAGTTGTGCAATTTGTTTTTTATTTAAGGTCTGCGAAAATGTTCTGCACATAGCCTACACCTAATCAAAATCACCCAGGGCTCTGTTTCGGTCTCATTTGGAATGGGAGTTTAAGGCATATACATAGAAATTTCTATGAGAAATCCTAGTGATGCTAAAACTGTCTGGAGCTATATGGGAGTGGACTGACTCCACAAGCTGTATGTCACTGTAGCTGGGAGATTGCTATTAGCATGTAGGCCAGTATATTAGGACTCAGCACCCTTGATCATAAGAATAAGATGGGCGTGGCAAATTCGCAGACCTTACACCATCTCTATTGCTGGACATTCATATTGGTGTTTTTTATTGAGTTCTGAGCGATAAGCATGCGAGTTTCCCAATCTGTCAGCTTCCATCTCTCCTGCACTTCAACACGTTGTTGTTTCCAGCCAGAGGCTCCCTGGTTTACCCTCTCTGTGACCCCTCCCCCAACCACAAACTACTCTTGGGAGCTTATTGCATGTTCAAGTGACTGAAGTTTAATCCCTTTCAAGTGGCTGAAAAATTTAAAATCAGTTCTTCAGAGCTCAGCTCAAATGGTACTACCCCATTTTTTCCATTGCTGATGATAAGCGCAAAGATTTAACGTTAATTGTGTCCCGGTTATCACTACGACAGAGGTGTTTCTACACGTAACACATTTTTCTTTACATTTCTTTACGACTGTTTTTTGTTTAAGCGGCTAATTATAGCATCCAATCCACACTACATTTTTCACTAAGCTCCAACAATCCTGAATTCTGGCATCTTCATTGCAGAAGCATTCAGCTGCCTGAGAACAGCTAACCAAATCCTTCCGAAGTCCTTTCCTGCTCCTTTCCATTCCCGCCAACACGATTTAGCCATCCCCAGCGAACAGGACCTCGCCAAGCACAGAAGGAGTGCTCTGAACTGTGAATGCCTGCTGTGGACAGGCAGAGGCCAGCTGCAATGGACCGTGGGTGCTGTTCTTGCTCTCGGTTGCTCAACACGGTACAAATTAATATCAGATTAAATAGAGCACAACACTACTCGTGGTCAGCAGCTTAATGCAGCAATTTCAAAAATAGCATCAAGTTGCAGATATGAGAAGTACAGCGGTAACTCCCACGGCCAAATGTATAACTGGGAATGAGTATGTGAGAAGCATTCAACATAGACAATAGGTGTAAAGAAGGATGAAGGGAGTCAGAAAGGAGACCATGAAGCCCAGTGAAGTAACCAGTTTCCAGTGAGAGGCAGTTTGTTTATATTTGTTGATAATGAGTGATATTTGAAGTCTACAAGACACTTTATATGTATGAGGTGCACGTCTTCAGCAGTCAAGTAACTTCCCATCATTTTTTTAAATTAGTGACCCTAATTCTCAGTCATGTGAGAACAGACATTTATAACCTCAAAAAGGGAGGGGGCACCGGCTGCATACAAAGCCAGCAGGGTCAGTTTAGTGTGACCAGCCTGCCTTTCCCTACACATCTCCGCTTCTCAGCACTGGATCATTTCTGCAGCATTGATTAAATTGTGAAGTAATTCTGTATATAAACCTCCTCAAGTACACCAGTCTTAGTTCATTCTTTGATAATATAATGTATTAATGCATGTTGTATGTGCAATTTTCTAAAATAAGAAAATACTAAATTCATGGGAATCTTATTTCTGATATATAATGGTATTTAATGCTTTCATTTTTGCAAAATTTATTTGATTTTATTTTAATGTTTTCTATTGACCTGTGGAGGCCCTGGGAGAGGAGAAGAATGAACCCTAAAGATACGTTATTGGGAGATTCTCCTTCAAACTGCTATGCATTATGTAAAAATAGCAGGACAATAATCTTGGGTAGCTGGGCTTTCTCCATTGCTTTATCACATTAACTCTGACTTGAGTTAAACAGGAGGGAAAGTAATGGGGAAAAAATAAATTATTACTATTTACATTTAAATAAGAAGTTCTTGAACTTTTTAGATGCATCTTTAAATCAGTGGGATCCCCCTTTAAAAGTCCATGATTCCTCCAATTTTTTCCGTCTCATTCTGTTTTGTTTTTGTTGTAGTGGCCATTATACTGTCAGTTTAGTTTTCATTCTCGGTGCGGTTCGGTTAACTAGAACATTTCTTGTTCACTACTAGCATTCGTTTCTGCTTCTCTTTCCAATGATAACCCTGTTCGGCATATGGCCGGGGTTAGGGTCAGACGTATAAAATGTTGCCGAGTTCAGACAATGGTTAACAACACATGAATAAAAATAAAAAACACAGATAAAACTGCGGCAAATAAATGTCAGGGGGTGGGCTGAGGAGGGCGGCGTTTGGAGGTGCAGCTCAGGAAGCGTGGTCGGCAGCCCTGCCCTCCCCTTCCACTTCATTACTGTCATTGTGCCTGAGAAAAGGGCGCTTTCTGTGTCTTCTCAGGGCAATCTGTGCGTTTTTACTCGCCAGCTTTCTAATGACTATACAATGATGATTTGGGGGTCCCAAATGCCACTCCCCCGCCCCCCATCCCATCCCAACACTTTGTTTTGCTTCTTGAGAATTTGAGTTCTTTTCGAGACCACCATCCTGTGTCCTGTCTGGCAGAGGGCCTCCGAACCCCATCCCCTCTTACACACTGCCACCACCCCCATCTCCCAGCAGCCTCCAGGTCACTGGACAAAAACAACACACATTCAGCTTAATGTTTTTACACCCAGGACCACGTCAATGTGCAGAGTGCAATTTGTAACTGAAATGGGCTACGACCACCCCGCTGAGCTGAATGGTCATCGTTTTGCTTATTGTTTCCATGCGGCCCTGATCGTCTGGAAACATGGAGGCTGAGCATGAACACATTTTAACACTGAGAAACACATCTGTCTTCAAGACGGGCGAGGCGGTGTGTCACTGCCAGGAGAGAAGAAATGGCCATTTTAGTCCATTTCAAGTTTGGAGGTCCATGGCTGGAACAGGGGCTACTCAAAGCAGCGGAGCAAAGAGGAACAAAGAAAAAGCAGGATGGTGTGAGAAAAAAAATGAATCAAAGAATCACAAGCATTGGGGTTTGCACATCATTACTAGGGAAAGGGCAAACAGAAACCAGCTATCAATGTTGGCGTAACATAGACATGGCATCCGCAGCCCCCAACACGAAACACTGACTGATGACCTAGACTTCAAAGATTATCAATTTTTAAAGCAAATTTAAATAAATAATTTCAGAAAAAAAGGTCAGTATATGGGATTATATGGGAACAAAAAGACTATATATGCATGTCTATACAGACTTTAAAGTTATTTGGCTTAACTCTTTGGATATAGAATTTCTGCCAGGTTTGAGATTCAAGGCTAAAAATGAGACTAGTAAACTTGACATATGTCAATAATCCGATCCATTTTTTCCTCATTTGCAAAATCCCTGTGCTGTTAGCCCAAAAGCCGCTACAAGCCGACCCAAAGCTGTGTGCAGCCAGGGCCCATGACCGATTTCTTTCCTGGTATAAACAAAAGAAGTGTCAGGCCGATCTTCCGCACGTATCTGAAGCTGGTGCAATTTCACTGCCTCCCTCAGAACGGCTCTGCTTTTCGGACGCATGTCCATGGTACCCTGGACTGCTAGGAAGCCCTTTGCACTCACGTCCCTCTGTCGAGTGCATCCAAATCAGAATGACAGCAGTGCGCAGGTGAAGTGGCCCCAAAAGCACATTAGCAGCTTCCCAGCCAGTGTGTTAACAGCTCTGACAAGTGCCTACATGGCGGCCATGTTTGTTTTTTCACAACTGTGTCGCCTAGTTAATCTTTAAAATCTTGTCCTATTAATGGTGAAATTCAGGAGACCTCAGGCGGTTGGATCAGATGCCAGAAAAAAAGTTCACTTATATTTGTGTTTTGACAAAGTCTTTACACCTTTATGTCTTTACAAAAAAAGGTAAAACTGCATTAACTTCTGTTGCCTTTGTCCCAGTTGGGTTACTGACATTGGAGTGGCTGTTGATCAACTGTATATCGGTGTAGTGTGTGATTCTTTGTGATTCTGTGTGTGCTGTGTGCAGCTGGCCTCCTGTTCATGCCTTGTTCTTTCTGAGGTAGGCTCACCATGCACTGTATGGATGGATGTGCAGTGTTACTCTTTTTTATCTTCCCCCCCCTAATGTACAACTATGAGGACATTTTGTAATCCAGGTTTAGATGATGCCAGAGCATTGCTAAAATCTTAACTCCTCCGGGGGCGTAGCCCAGAGACCAAATCTGTCCGAGGGTTCTCGAACTAAGACCAAAACATCTGAGCGAAACAAATCATTTGGCTCATGATGCGTCTGTGTTTTAGGCGCCTGTGTTTTGTGTCATATGCATGAGCTTATTTTAGTTCTTTAGGTTCTCCAGTCTTTCTTTTGTTCACTCACATTTCCTCTGATCTGGAGATTTTCTCCTTCATTGTAGTTTTGGATGACAACTTACTGAAAAAAAGCAGGAAACAGTTTTCTGTAGAAGTTTTTCTTATGAAATGAAAAGATTGTGTTCAAACCTGGAAAAAAGTGAGCAGCGTGTAAGTGTTCAGTAGCACAGATGTAGGGGCATTTCTGAGAGAATTTCTAAAATAGAGCTTACAGTGAAGGAATTGTCTTCGGTAGTTCAAAGGCTTCAGAGGCATAAAAGAGAGCGGGATTGATGTTTGCGCGGCAAACTCCGAGCATAAGTGGCCCAGGGTCTAATCAGACACCCACAGCCCCCCCCAACACACACACACACACACACACACATATGCACCCCCCTCACCCCAAAAAGCCTGAGGATTTTCTCTCACTATTCAGGCCTGATGGATGAGTCCCCTTTGTGTTTCATCTTTGCACTTTCTTTCCCTTGAAAAGCCCATTCATCCCATGCAAACGTAGAGGGGAACTTTTGCGCTCTGATTTTTTGCAGTTTTTTTCCCCTTTTCTTTTCTGAGGCTGAAGTGTCGCTCACGAGCGTTCCTCTGTCTGGCCTCCCGTAAATTGTCTCTTCTTTGTCCCGCTCCTCGCCACCCTTCACGTGCCCTGACTACAGCAGAATAATAGGCGAACGAAAATGTTGATTTACTTCCTTGCTCTCCCTTCAGAAGCGAGAGGGGGCTCAGCTTTGAAAACACATGAACTTGTACTGATTGTCTTCTCTGTACACCTCGAGAACTGTATTTTTAAATCACTTATACTGTAGCATAGTATATGAATGTTCACAACTTTGGAAAATGCTTTCTTTTATATGAATTCCTTGTGATAACAGTGTGAAACAGATAATTGTGATTCATATTTTTGGACTTTTCATTCCTTCACATATTAACAATGTGTTTAAATTTCATTGTTTCATTGGTAAATTAATAAATCCATAAGACTCAGTAAACACATTTTTTTTATCAGTTGATGGATTATATTAGATTATATTAGATTAGATTAGATTAGATTAGATTAGATTAGATTAGATAAAATCAAATTAGGTTCAACTTTATTATCATCATACAGGTACAACGGAATACAGATTAGCATCTAACCAGAAAGTTCAAATAATCGAGTAAGATGCAATCGACGGTGGAGGCAAATGGTACATTACAGTGCAATAAGGCAGCATATAAATGAGAATAAAAATCTATAGAATTTGAATTTTGAGGTAGTATTTATTGCAATACATGATACATGACATATGAATAGATGAAATGAAATATGTTATATACAGGATAGATATATGTAAGCGGGTAAAATAAACATAAGGGGCAGCCGTAAAGTATTGATATTTAGAAAGGTCAGTTTCTGAGTGGTAATTGATGATAGTTCAGAATGGTGATGTTTTTGTGAAACCTGAGCCTGCTGGTGCGGGACCTAAGCTTCCTAAGAACGGAGGAGGGTAAACAGCCCATGTTTTGGGTTGGAGGCATCTTTATAGGGATTCATCAGTGCCAGACAACATAAAATGACAATTTTGAAAATCCATCAAAAGCTTTATAACCATATTCAGTATAACCAACATTGAGACAATATTTTCTCTAATAACACCCACTGAGAATTCTTTGTAGAGCTCTGTTCTTTAAATATTTCAGTGAAAATTTTGCCAACAAGTATGATGATTGACAAATGCAACCTTTTCACCTACCTTTAAGAAGCCCTTATCATGTAATGAACCCCCATCCAAATACAGTATTTCACTTTTCACACAACCGGGGGTTTAACTAGAAACTGTCAGGCTCTGTATCACCTGACCCTGCCCGTTGTGTCTTTTCCCATTTGACCTGCAGGTATTGCTGGTTATCCTCCTTTTCCCCTCTGTCTCTTAGCTCTTTAGCCTTGGGTGGTTTCCTTCTACTCCCCTTGACCACTGCGTAGCTCATGGGTTGAGTGAGGGGCTTAGACAATGACACTCCTCTAGTCAGGGGTTTGAAATTGGCCTTTGACCTGTTTCACTGTTGGTTTATTTTTAGGTTTTGTTTTATCCTTAGCTTTTGATTTTCCTTGTATCTTTTATGGTTTATCTTTACATTCCTGTTCTGGTTTATCCTGCCTGTGTTTTTTGGTTTAGTTCCTAGTGTTGTTAGCTTTCAGTGCTTCATAGTGCTCAGTGTTTGTTGCAATTCCCTTGTTCTGTGATTGGTTAATTGTAATGCATCCCACCTGTTTCTAGTCCATCATTATCCCTATGAGTTGATTACAAGTTACACCTGTCCTTTGTTTGTCCCGATGCCTTGTGTGTATTTAAGTGCCTGGTCTCAGTCAGTTTGTTAGTTGGTCATTGTTGTAAGTGTTACTGTCTGTTTGTTCCTCTGTTCTACTGCTGAGTTCAATTCCCAGTGTTTCTGCTAAATTCCTTTGTTGTGCTTTGTTTCATGCTCTTAGCTAATTCAGTATTTTTCCTGTTTTGTTGACCCCTTGTGGTCCTTTTCTTTTGGTGCCTTTCCCCCAGTGTTCTTTGGTTTCCCCAATAAACCCCTTGGAACCACGAATGGATCTTCACCGTCTTTTCCTGCCTACCAGCTATTGGTTGAATGAACCAAAGAATATCAAGGACTATGCATTTTGATTTTGTTTCTGATGGCTGACTTGTGACTTGTATGACTCTATTCCTTTTCTTTCCTCCTACTAATTTTACTCGTATAGAGAATTCAATATATTGGAACATTTGTAATGGATGTTATCCATCTGCTCTTCAATACAGAATGAATCTCACTGGATTTCAGCAGATATATTGTTTCAAGTTAGATTTTGTGTTTTATACTTTGGCATTCAGTGTTGAAAATGAATACAAAAGGATTGCATTTGCTCATACGAATTCGTACATGAGGTATTCTGGTAGGAATATGTGATTCGCTATGGCACTTATAGCTGCGAGATACAGTTGCAATTTGTGCCTCACAGTGAAACTTGGTTGCACCCAATGGCGTCTGTTTACCTTTATCTACCTGTGGGCATACTAGTTATTACATAATTAGTCACTCTATGTTTTTGGGCAGTTATTTAGCATTGAGGTATTATTAAAATTACAGCTATTGTAGCTCTATTGTCTTCCATGACAATCAAGCTTTTTGTGAGTATAATTTCCCTTTATGTTTGCTATAGGTACCAGGAGTAAACTGGCATGTCACTTCAAACCCAAATGATAATTGTTTGCAGGTGAGTTCCAGTGGATCTTTGTGTAGATTCTGCAAGGGTCTGAAATTGGAATTGAGACATCGTCCTTTTATGTGTAATTCTATTAACTGAAATATTGTGAATGTGGGTGGAAATAAATGGTTTTGTTCATGTTTTGTTGCTTTATTGTAATTATTTGTTTGATTTTGATTGAACTAGAGGTAGTATATTTGGTAAGATATGAAACAAATGCCGCATGCCAAAGTGTAAGAGTTGCCTCGGGGGCTGAGGGAAGCGCACAGAGCAGCAGCCCGTGGAGCTCTGTCTCAAAGGGATGATTTCTGAATGGGAGCAGAACCCTCACCTGATCTCAATGGCCCCATTCGTGTTATCAGTTCACATGCTTTTCTACAATCCTGCAAAATTAAAAAAAAAATCTAACTAATGCAAGGGAGCTAAAGCAGCAGAGTGAAAACAAGAAACCCAGGAATAACCTGGAGATTCATGTCGTCACATTACAACATACTATCTGACATGTTGGGTATAAAATTAAGAGACAAATAAAAAAAAATACAACACAAGGAATTCTGTCACAATGTATTTATTCTTACATGTTTTAGTAAATGTTAGTTATTCTGACATAGGACACGACATATGTCTAGCTGAAGCAGAGAGTAAAGCTATAACATAAATAAATCATTCTTCATGTTTCATGATCTATTCTAATGACTACAGGCTGGTGTCTCCACCAGCTGACTTAAGCTATGATTCGCTGGGGCCTGATCTTATACATCCTCGTTGGAAGCATCAGAACTACTGGCGCAAGGCCATAATTTAACCCTGACAGTGTGGTCAGTTAAATCAGCATCAGGTAGGTTTTATAACCTGAAGCAATTGGCATGAGCCTAGTCACCAGTTACACTAGGAATGCAAAATCCACTCATCCATCTTTTAAGTGCTAATGGCAAACAGGGTCAGTGGCCAGGCAGGCCTGGAACCTATCTCCGGGAGCATAGAGCACAAAGCTGGTGTATGCTGTACCCTGCATGGGATGCCAGAGGTAATGCAAGGTATTTAGTGCAGAGGAACTATGTGATGCACCTTTAGAAATAACGACTGAATGCGACACCACACTTTCTGCTGCTTCTTATATCAATGTCGCCAGATTAAACATAATTTATTTTATGCGGTTTTCAGTAATTGGTGCATCAGTTACTAAAATGTCACTGATTAAATGATGAAATCCCTGCATGGGAAAACTACTGTTCCATATAGTGCAGAAAAACAGGCTTCACTCCTGGTAATATAGCACTATTGTCAGAGTGCTGGACCGCAATGAGAGAATCAATCAAATATAACAAAAGGAGGTCGCATTTTGCTTCAGTACGATTTTATTAGACATCTTCACACAACACAAACGCGTTTTGCCGTAATGCCTTCACAGCACACAAGTGTTTCAGCACACACGGTGATTAAAAGTACAGTTTTACTCATGAGTTAAGTGCTGATTTGCTGTATTAAATTCTAAGTTGTATACATGGCTAATAGAATTTTGTTATGCAATTCCCTCTGTGTAACGATATAAGCCAAGAGAAGACATTTTATATCTAGCAAGTACTGTATCTTCACACATTTATGCTAAAATTGACATGCCTGTAAAGTGACAGAAGAAGATGCTTAGCAACTTGCTTTTGATTGCTAAATACAAATTCTGTGTGAGAGATTAGAGAGCATAGCTGTTGCAAATCTTTAATAATCAGCTTCTTTAAATGGCTTCTAGCAACATACTAGTTTTGCTTCTGGTAATTGTTGCCTAAAGAAAAAAAAATCACCTCAGTACTTTTTGTGTTGGCTTTTGCCCTGGGAAATATTATTTAAAAGAATTTATGTTAAATACCTGCATAACCCATTATACACACATGATAATATACTGTATAATACACAGAAATCAAACACGGAAAGAGGAGAAAAGGTAATTCTATGCTGAATTATGTACCTCTAAAGTACTTGAAGCTAAAAGTTAGACTATAGCAATTGAACTCGGCAGAAATTATATCAAAGGGAAGTTCTAGTGTCACACTATACTGGGATCCTCTTGGGAATTAGGCTAAATTATGTATTCCATGGATTTTTAATTCAGAGAGAAATCCAATAACACATTTTAAGATAGAGACATAGGATTTTTCTCACTTTATCTAAAAGCAGACTTTCCTGGTTAATTAAAATCTGACAGGCTTTTGGAGAATAATTTCCCGCTCACTTGAATTCACCCGGTCAAATATATTGCCCAACATATAATATTTCTATACAAATGTGCTTCTGTATGCCAAAACTTGAAACATTAAAAAGCTCTTACGTTCGATATCCAGATTGTACTTTTGGGTCGTGACACGTAGGTGACACATTTACTCTGAAAGCGTTACCACTGCTATGTTTTTTCATGGCTGATTTGCATAATCCCCCGTCTCATTGTAAAATCCACTCGTAACTCACTCGTGTGCCCTGGAATGGATATTGCTTTAAGCAGAAGAAAGCGAACAATTATCACATCTTTAACCCTAAAAGCGGGAGTATAGGAAAAGGTCGTACTATTGGTCCCATCTGTTACATTTCTTTAAGGTCATCACTTCAGTTTTTGGGCAATGTTTTATGAAAGTCTGTTGGAAAATAAATATGGATTTCCTTAGCTGCGAATCATCTTTGTAGATCATGTAAATACAGCGTGTCTTACTTCAGTGTTTAAATATATAGTCCATTGCAATTGTAACTGTGTGGGGCAACTGTAAATATTGTGTCGATGGGTTTCTATTCCAAAATAGGTTAGTAGCCTACATTGAATGAGGGTCAATATTTCTCTAACTTTGAAGTAGCTTAAATTATTATATGGGTATACAAAACAGTAATGTATTATCTTGCTTAATCGTTTGTGAATCCAAAGCAGGAGGGTTCCTTGAGGGTTCTTTAAGCGTCTGGTGGTCTTTAATACCAGCATGAAATTATCTTGGAAGACTTTACATCCAGGATCGTATTAATACAGGACACACCCCGTTCTCCGATATGACGCATTTATATTAAAGGTTATAGTCCTGAACGTTTAAATAATTGACCATTGTATTTCCAGTTGCATCCCTTCCGTGAAATAATATAGCTTAGACGTCTTCATTGAACCAAATTGTACGTAGTTTCCCTAAAAAAACTGTCTAATGGCTAATGACTTTGTTTCCTTTGCTGTTTTAACACATTGCGGTCTTTGTCTATGGATGTTGTGTATATAATGAGTATCATGCTGTGCACTCCCTTTGTGCTAAGTTTAGCGAGCGCAGCTCCCTACCGAGTTCCATTATTTGGAAGAAAGGATGTCTTTATCATATTAGTGCTGATTTATTTACTGTTCAGATTTTCACCCAGATATAACGCATTTAGTATATTTAATTAACAGTTAGTAAAATTAACAAGTCAACAAAAAATTATACGGTTACCGTTAGGCGTTTATTTTTACGATATTTACATATGCTGGTTATTAATGGATTTAGTAACCTTAATGAGGTAAAAAAATAACCCTAAAGACACTTCTTTAGAGCAAAGAGTTGCGCAGGTGTCTATATACAAACTGACCTTAAGTGCTATATAGCGGTTTCGACGCAAGACTAAACGAATGAAATCCTAAATATCTTAAATAAAACATATTGTTTATCGGTTTCCAATTTTAAATACCTATTATGTGCTACAAAAAAACTTCAATCCAGATACTCTTTCAGATGCCTTACCACTATCGGTTCGACCTTTTTACTAACATAATTTATGAGGTTCCAGACCTATAGTTGAGGCAGCATGTGGTGGCAATAAAGACTCTTAATTGTCACTCCCTATTGACAGTTCGGTTACGGAATATTAACAATTTTATGCCTACTACAAAGGCTGCTTTTCCTTCAACTCATACAGCTGCAGGAGGTTAAATGACAAAGTAACCTAGAGATGTGACACCATCTGCTATAAATTCCCGCTTCCTCCAAGATCGCTCTTACATTGTAGCTTGAATGGGCCTTCAGAGTATATCTGCGTTGCCCACTTTCTTCTCTTAATTTTTGGTGGATCTTGTAAGCCCACTGGGTCATAAATACTGTAGCCTACTGGGGGCCCAATCACACTCCCCAAACCTGAGTATGGCAACATGCTCAATTAATTGACTATAGACAGCTGAGCACAAACTCTGGTCAATGGGTCAAAAGATCGAAACGAAATATAGACATAATTGCAGTCAATAGCCCATCAGTAAGTTTTGCCACAGCTCCCTGTACCTCAACGTCATTAAATCAAAACTGAATTACACAGAAAGAGACATATCAATACAACAAAGGGCAGAACTGTACTAAATCATAAATTCTCAAAGGAAGTTGTTTTTCATTCATTGGTCACTACACGCTCAGAAAAAAAATGGTACAAATTTGTACCATTGCTTATCACTGCGGCTGTACCCTTGTACTTGTACTTTTTAAAGGTACAGAAATGGACTCTGAGGAACATTCCAAAGGTACAACCAGCATTGATGTACCATCAATGGTACAGAAATGTTCCTCAGAGTACATTTCTGTACCTTGAAAGGTACATTTACCTACAGCGAAGGGTACAATTCACAGACTCTTGACGGTATATCCCCAGTTACAAGCAAAGGTACAAAATCCCCCCCCTTTTTTCTGAGAGTGTATGAGTTACTTTTAATGATTTATAAGGACAGTGACATCCCGTGTAATCATCCTGCTTCACTCGCATCTGAGGGTTTTATTAGACGCATATAGAAGTACCACTTGCCTTGGAAACTATGAAGAGACTCTAGGCTAAAATATCATAATAAAATATTAAAGCTGTGTAATTAGAGTAAACTATAATCCTATATATGGTTCGTTCACAGGCCCCAGTTGTGCCTAAGGGTGCATATCACCCTCAATTTTATAATGTTCCCCCTCAGGTGGGAGTCAGGCAGTTCATGACTGCGACGTGGTTAGAGATTTTGTTATGGACCTTTACGCTGTTAGCTTATATAAATATTAACAATACCTGATTAACCTATTTATTGATAATGTTGAAGCATTAATGCCAATGCTTATCATGGGAATTTAAAAAGACCAGTTGCATAACAATTAGAGTGAATATTGTCTTTCCATAATCCATTAATTGTACTTGTTGTCAAATATTCTGAAACTGTCTTGGATACGTACTTCAGACTATTGAAAAAACTCAAAACTAGGTAGGTCTATTCTTTATAACCCCGAAATGATCCCCAGAACACAAGTACAGCACTTAGCTCAGTCAGTCCCATATATTTGCCACTATATATACAGGATATTAAAGTCTGCCTTTCATCGTTGTGTAATGTACTTGAGACATTAGATGTCAGGCATCCATGCAAAGTCATATAGTTAGGCAATTATGCATGTGAATATGTTATGAGCCACGAATTGGGCAATGGGTGAAGGTATTTAATAGTCCTGTGAAGCAAAAAATCCTAGACAATAAAGAGATTTATCTCATCATTGGAAAATCATTAGAAATCTGGAGGGGAGGGCATCACAGATTGCAGGAACAAAGCTCTAAACACTGCCATTTTGGATAATGCAGTAAATGAACTGGAAGAGAGGAGGGTGTGGTTTGGGAGACATTTCTTAAACGCGTTAAGTTATTTCCTCCTTCACGCTGGTCTTAAGTTGTATTCATGAGTTGTTAACTACTTTCCAATGTTATTCCCTCTCGTTGGTTTTATTTCAACGCCCTGTTTCTTTTCTGGGTACCAGATGGCTGAGCATTCACCAGAGTCTTTTGGAGATATTCACACGGTTATACGAAGTCTGTATAATCCTAGCAGACATCTAGCAACAAAAATCTTTGCCTAAATGAATTAGTAACACATCGAACTCACATAGATAAAAAGTATGCTATGTGGTAAGTGTGTTTATATGTCAGTACGAAAGAGAGAATTGTATTTCATTTGTAAATTTATTTCTTTAAGAAATCGGTAACAATACAGTTTTGCCCAGATTCATCTGTGCAAGTAGATATAAATTTCGCAAACGCTTAGCTTTCACAAAAAAGTAAAAGTCATTTGAATGTTACATTGCAAATGTTTTTCGGAGGCTCACAAATACGTGTTAATTTAATAGCTGTTTGCTTCAAGCCTGCCAAGTAACCTAATCAGTGAAAGTTTTGCTAATTGAGTATTAACTGTTTTAAGGAGTAATTAGTTGATGGTGTGATGGCACGCGAGTTGAGTATGCAAAGGTTATTGGGGTCGCGACAGATTCAGAAAACAATGCAAATGTAATCTTAATGGCAAATCAATTCAAGGATCGATTGTTTAATCCCCTTTGCCCATTGCTTATCTACGTAACAAAGAGCCAAATCACCTCTTTATCATACCAAAAGGTCTAAGCCTACTCCGGAGACCGACGCATATGACTAACTTAGACGACAACCGACTGGCAATCATGAGAACAAATGTAGCCACAATGGCCGGCTATCTCCATTTTAAAGGGAAAAAATGCAAATATACTTTGGGAATAAAAGATGGATTTTCTTGGCTCGGTCTAATTCTGCCATTGTAGAATTCGCGTGCAGGCGACAAGGCTAGCACACAGATCACACCAAAGAATAGATGTATGCCGAACTTATAATGGCATTTAACAAAAGACAGCTCAGTCGGGTAAGTCTGCCTGGCATTTTAAAGAGATCTTAGAGGAACGGAATCTCCCACACGCAAAATAATCCATGCAGCAGCTAGTGATTCAACACCGCATAATTTCTTTCCGATTACAGTGTGTTCAGGTAGGAGTTTAAACTGCAAAGCAAATGTAAACCCTCACCACATTTCGAGTTTGGAGTCGCATTCCCGGGCACTGTGATTTGCTTTCCCCACATCTTAGCCGGAACCAAATAAGCGTTAATTCTACTAAAAACATGAGGGTAGGTGTTTTGCATATTAGAATATAAATCTCCGTCGGAAGCATTCTCAACAAATACGACGTGAAATTTAGGTCAAATGCCGTATTCATTCTGAGGATCATATCAGTGAACGGTGCACTTTAGCAACATTTTTCTAATCTACGTTTATATAAGTGGCTCCATTAGTTATTAGCTTTATCTTCTCTTGAAATTGGCAGATGGTTCTATTGCCTGTGGTTATTGGCAACTCATATTTTGTCCTTCTGCCGGCGAGCAAGAGGGGTCTCAAGGAAACAAAAAGACAAAATCCACTAAATAGCCGTGACGAGCTTGGTTGGTCTCTAAATGTATTTTAATACGAGCCCGAAGTCCTGTACAATTCAACACCCATCATCGTTTAGTGAAAGAATTATGGCAGTGATTGGGGTTGAATGAGGCAGCACAAAAGATACATGTGGCGCTTGCTCATTATGTTCAACTTAGGCGCACCCCTCTGTGGAAACTGTTAGAAATTCCTCTCCCAATAGGCTGCAATGCCAGAATAATACAGACGTTGAAACCTCCAATGGGATACCCCACTATGCTATTATATCTCTCTTGCTAACGAGGGGCTCGTAGCCTTTGATATAATCACTCTATAGAAATCCGTCCAAATCTCTGGTGCTTAATATAAATCCTATTTAAATGGGATTTCTTCACCTGCTTAGCGGGCAAGGTTAGAAAAAAAAGATGCACAAGCAGTGACATGCATGTTAAAACCCCACAACAACAGGCATTTCAATAGTATACTGCAGCCTGATCACACGAGATCGTGTGAGTAAAACATTCATGTACAATTTCAATAAAAGTCATTTCAAGCAGAATCGGCTTTGCGGTCTCGTCGCCAGGAACTTGAGTTCACACACAAAAACGAAACACAATTTGTATTAGCAAAAAGAAAAAAAAAACAATCGCGCCAGTATTTCAACCATATGTCACAACTTGCTATTATTTCAAGAATACATACATTTTTTTCCCATTTTTTAACGGCTTAGTATCACAGTCCCTATTATTCAATGGCATGAGCTACGACATCTCACTTTCATGGCTCAGATTATGTTTGCGTTGCCAAATTTAAAAAGCAGGGAAATTTTTTAAGTAATTGTAAAATGTGTACAAAGCCTATTTTAATTCCATTTCTCTGCTAAATTCTTCGTTCACTCAAGGAATTTCCAAATAGGCTTAGAGTTCTTTTAAAAGTACCATTTTTAATTTCAAAGGGGGATTGGTCACACTTCGTCTCATTTGCATGTGGCGCCCTATAAACCGCTCCAGCGGCGCAGTTTTTGGAGTTCGGAGGGAGACTTCGTAGGTGCTGCATCGTAGTGCCTGGGTGGTGCGCTGAGACCATTTAACACTGCCAAATGCTTTGTTTTATTTAACAGCTAAGTTATTTAGATTAGTAAACCTATATATTCGGACACTATGGCTTCAATAAGGACTGAGAACTTTGCATTTTTCTGCCACAGTTGGTTATTCGGATTAACGTTTCTCCACATTTTGGCTCTCTTACCCGTTGCTTCTGAAGGAAAAACGATGAAATACCAAACGTATGAAGAAGACAGCGCTGGTACAGTGATCGGCAGCCTTGCCAAGGATATGTCATTAAGTCCTCTTAATAGCAAGACAAATTTCAAGATGATGAAGCAGTTCAACTCTTCTTTCATCAGACTCAGAGAAAGCGACGGACAGCTTACTATCGGGGAACGAATCGATAGAGAGAAAATGTGCAAGCACACTCTTCAGTGTCTCATCGCGTTCGACGTTATCAGTTTTTCTAAAGAGCAATTCAAATTGGTTCACGTCGAGGTGGAAATAAAAGATATCAATGACAACCCTCCAGAATTCTCTAATAAGGAATCCACTGTGGAAATTTTTGAAAATACAGCAGTGGGCTCCCGAATTCCTCTGGATGTTGCAGTAGACGCGGATGTGGGTTCCAACTACATCCAAAGCTACCAAATTTCAGTAAACAGTCATTTCACCATTGATGTGCTGAACAGAGCCGATGGGGTTAAATATGCGGAGTTGGTGCTAATGAAACCGCTAGACAGGGAGACTCAGTCATCGTATGTTCTTGAGCTTGTTGCTACTGACGGAGGAAATCCATCCAGATCTGGCACGACTAAAATTCACATAAAGGTTAAAGACTACAATGACAACAGCCCCATTTTCGATCAGAATATTTTCTCAGTTGATTTATTTGAGGACGCGCCCGTTGGGTTTCTCCTGCTGGATTTAAACGCAATCGATCCAGACGAGGGTTTAAACGGAGAAGTTGTGTACGAGTTCGGTAATCAGGTGCCTGCCGAAATCCGACAACTTTTCAAAGTGGACCGAAAAACCGGACGCCTAACTCTTGAAAGCCAGATAGACTTCGAAGCAAAGAAAACGTATGAATTAGACGTCCAGGCGCATGACTTGGGTCCCAACCCAATACCTTCAATGTGCAAAATAATTATTCATGTTCAAGACGTTAATGATAACGCCCCTGAAATTAGCATTACTCCTATGACTTCTATTACAGCGGGGATCGCATATATTACTGAGGCTGCAGCCAAAGACAGCTTTGTCGCTCTCATCAGCACCTCGGACAGCGACTCCGGCGCAAACGGGGAAGTCAGATGCACTTTGTACGGGCACGACCACTTCAAACTTCAGCAGGCTTACGAGGATAGCTACATGATCGTCACCACGGCACCACTGGACAGAGAAAAGATAGCAGAATACAACTTAACCGTCGTGGCCGAAGATTTGGGATCTCCTCCATTTAAAACCATAACGCAATATACAATTAGGCTTAGCGACGAGAACGACAACGCCCCTCTATTCAGCAAACCAGTGTATGAAGTTTCTGTCGTGGAAAATAACGCTCCGGGTGCATATATCACCACTGTTGTAGCAAGGGATCCTGATATAGGGAACAACGGAAAAGTAATATATCGGCTTTCGGATGCTCAAATAATGGGCTCCCATGTATCAACATTTGTGTCCCTCGATCCTGCTACGGGTTCAATTTATGCACTGAGAAGTTTTAATTACGAAGTAATGAAACAGTTGGAGTTTCGAATCCAAGCTAGCGACGGGGGGTCTCCACAGCTTCACGGCAGCGCTGTCATCAGCCTAAAAATAGTCGATCAGAATGACAACGCTCCTGCCATCACACAGCCTGCTCTCCATAATGGATCTGCTGAGGTCCTTCTACCAAAAGATGCGCCTTCTGGTTATATCATCACCCAGATAAAAGCGATTGACGCCGACGAGGGCGCAAATGGGGACCTCTCCTACAAAATTATCAAAGGGGACAACGTGATGTTTTCCATGAACAAAGCCACGGGGGATATCCATCTGAATCGTGAACTGAACTTTGATGTGAGCGAAACCTTGACGGTCTTAGTCACCGTCAACGATAATGGTAGACCTTCACTGACTTGCACGGCGACTATCTTCTTAACTGTTGTCGCAGGGGCGCCCCCCAGCGACCGAACCATGGTAAAGCAGAATAACGAAGACTCAATCCAGTGGGACGCGTCAACGGTAATCATTGCCGTTCTAGCAGGAAGCTGCTCGTTGCTTTTGCTGGCAATTGTCTTGATTGCAACCACATGCAATCGACACAAGCAGGATAAGAACAGCGGCGGATTCGAGGACAAATTGGACATGGGACACATGGAGAATGGGAAGAGCAGCCATAACCTGATGTCCAGTCACAGTGGCGACATGTTTAGTGTTACACCATATTCCAAGCAATCCTTCACCAATCTCCCCAAAGCAGACAGCGAGATGTGCTCAAGCTCAGAAGACGGCAGTGAAACAACGTGTGTGTATGAGTCTGAAAACATAATCCGAGGATCTAAATTGGAGGTTAGTGATAATTAATTATTATTTGCTTATATATTTATATCCAATGTCATTGTTCAATGTTTTCCATTGTTCTCTATAATGTAAACTCATGTTAAGCTGTATTGGCTCATGTTTCTCCAGGGCTATTCTACACTGCCTGGCTATGGCAAAGAAGCTGTCAGACCAATCACAATATGGAAAGGTAACTCTTATACCACCATCTCAGCGAGGGATCCTCAGTTTAGTGGCAAGGATAGCGGCAAAGGGGATAGCGACTTCAATGACAGCGACTCTGACATGAGTGGAGATGGCATCAAAAAAGACTTCCAACATGGTGAGTTTTTAATATTTTTTATTTATATAGGCTACAACTCTAAATTTAGTTACACAACAAATATTCATCTCAGGTGCTAGATGCAGTACAGAAAAATTTGCATAGTGTTTTCTTTGCAAAAAAAGCCTCCATATCTTTTGCTGTACATAGGCCTATAATGTTACATGCCATGCGTTAACAGTGAAGCATCCGCTCTCTCTTGTCAGGTTTATGGGCGTGTACAACTGAGTGCAAAATACTCGGTCATTCGGACAGATGTTGGAGTCCATCGGCGATCAGGAACAATCCCAGCATGCCCCAGGGGCAGCATCTCTCCACGTTTGCAAAGACAGCCTCACTGCCGAGAAACACGCTCCGTAGAGACACCTACCTCCATGCGCATATCCCCAAGACTATTGGCTTGCAGAGCGTGTACGAAAAAGTCCTGCACACCGAGTTCGATTATGTGCTCAGCTCACCATCAAGACCCGGCAGCGCTGAAGAATCCAGCGAAGACACCTTCCCACCCTACGCGCCTCCGGTTCCCCACAAATAGAAAATAAAGCTTTAGAAATGGTGACATTATTCAAAAACTGTGGAAGTGAGAGCCCACTGGGCTTCTAGTTATTTAATCATTGACTTTGTAAGGGAAAATATGATATCTGTGTATTACATTTTAAATGTCAGTGTAAGTTGATTGTAACGTCACTTGTATGACTTTGTCTAAATACTATGTATATTATGCAATATTTTATACGCACAGAATATATTTTTATAAAGATATGTAAACTTAATATTATTGATTTTCATGGCATGCTTACTACTTAAAAGAGGCCTGAAGTCATGATGACACTTGGGTCTTTGAGGCCATAAATGATCTGTATCAAGTTGATAACAATGTATTTAATTATTTGAATGCAAATGTTACTGTGTTTGTTTTATCACAATATCTTTTAAATAAACATTAAAATATTTGATTTTGCGGTGTATATATATATATATAGTGGTTTAACATCCGGTTAAGGATCCAGTTCACAGGTTAACCTCAACAGGAGTAGTCGTCCACCGCAACCCCCCCGCCTCCAGATGGTTGCAATATATGGTCACCTGCACCCGCAGTCAGTCTGTCTTCATCGATTCAGTTTAAGCTCACTCCTCCTTTTTCTTGCATTTGGTTGCACTCCCTGGTTGTTCTTGGCAGCCTGGGATGCCATAGGCGTAGAACTTTTGGATCAGTTCCAGTTTAGTTGCCGCTCGCCTGACGCTGCTTTTCCACAGCTTCCCCCACGTGTAGCTGCGTATCCCGCTCTCCCGGTGCGGCAGTGAGTGCTCGGAGACTAGCCTGAGGAAAACTGTCATGGGCCTAGAGGCCTTGGCATCGTAGGTGTATGTCAGTGTCCCTTGTGCCATATCCGTGCCACATGGGATATTTGTAGTTCCTGAATGCATGTGCGATCATGGCTACTAACCTGAATTTGAACTTTGAATGTGTTAGCTTGTAAAAATTGTGATGTACTGTGTAGTTATTGTCATACTACTAAATGTAAATTTGTAAGCCTTCAGTCATACATCTACAAATTTCAATGCAAATTATATTCATTGACTTCATACTGAATGAGACAAGCAAGCATAGTTTACCCTAGAAAAGCAAGGCATTTAAAGTTTTGGGGTCAGATAAAATTTAAAAATGCCTAGGCTTTCTTTACGGATGCTTCCAGATAACTAGTGAAAGTCCATTAATTAAACACCACCGTGTACCGTGTATGCACCCAAATAACATGTAGCCTAGTTAATGCAAGACTGCTATTTGCTTTACTATTATTGGTGCTGGGTAGCAAGTAAAAATTCCTAATGAAACTAGGCTAAAATCAGTTTGATCAATGGGTGTCTGGAGAGTTTGCTTTAATCACCATGTGTTACTTTGGTAATGTTTTGGTAATTGGGCTAATACAAACCATTCAATCAGGTTATGCCACTGCGCCATGCAGGCCTATCACTCAATGATAATGTGTACCAGGAAACTAAACATCAGTAAAATTACCATGCATCTATAAATATTGTTTTTTTTTTTTTTTTGTGGGAATATACCTACCTGGGTGTTCATTTTAGGGTATGACCGGAGTGAACTATAGGAATAAGAAACATCAAAACATTTGGGACTAGCTATCAGTGTGATGTATTTTAATGTTTGACAATTGAATATCCTGCATCTTTTCTTGGTTATATGGGACTTAGAAGTTGCTAACTGGTAATGCAGGTTAGTGGAGCATGTTGGATTGAGTCAGACACTGACAATGAAAGGTTTCCCTATTCTCCTTGTTACGTTAAATGCCCCGTTCTTAAACAAAAAAAAACAAAAAAAAAAGTCTTGCGTTTCGGCTTTGTCCTTTCTCTCAAAGACATATACTTCATGCATCCGTGAAAGTGTGGCTAAGTATTTGGATGACTTGCCTAACAAGCCCTGTACTGCCTGGGAAAGGATCCAGCACCCCTGTGAGCACAGACAACCCTGTCCAGGATAAGCTGTTGGAGAGAGGATAAATGGATGACTGCGGTAAGCAGTTTTTCTTGGCCTTTTAAATGCATTTTTTTCTGGGTATGGTAGGGTAGTTACAAGATGTCGTGAATTAGCTGTCATTCTGAGTACGTAGAAACCCCATAGTCTTACCTTTTTTCTTACCTTGTGGCTGTTTCATCTCATATGTAGGTCTAGTGTAAGTGGTGTTTTGTTTTGCTTTTCTTTCTTTCTTTCTTTCTTTCTAAATATGTGGTATGACATTTTGCACGATTGCCCTTTGTGTATTAGTAGCGAAAACTCTGATTAGGATGGAAGTTTACTTGTGCACTTGCTGACAGGATGGAACTGTCAGTCTCTACACTGGAGGGTATACCATGGAGATCAAAGAGGCCAGTATTCAACTATGGAGTTTGCTGAGGTAGTATTTGAAGTCTTTGGTCCATATCTAAAGTGTGGTTTTGAAATCGGGAACAGCCAGGAACTGGCAATTCTTCCACATTATAAACCAGATCTGCAGACCATGTTATGTGTTGCGGCAGCATGATGCTAAGGCTTAGTGTTGTTGATTTGTGGGATTTGGCTCCTGATTACATGAGCCTACTGCTAACATTCCCTGTCCATTTTTTAGGTATTTTGAATTTGTGGCAGTTTTCTGTGATGCTTTCCAGGGCATGATGCAGACTGCTGTCTGGGTCCTCTTACTCCTGGGATTTTGGGAAGAAACCAGAGCATGATGGCACATGCAGGGCTGAGGCCAGATGTGTTGAAGGTGGATGGTAACAGTGCTGCCCCCTGAGCTGCTACTCTGCTTGAGGATGTTATTGCTGTCTAATCAAATAAGGACAACAGATTTTAATTAACAGCACTGCAGCCTCCTGGATAAGCCTGATTAGTTTTACATTATCAACAGTGAACTGAACACTGGCCAATATTGTGAGATGAGTGAATTTGGCATTTTTCAATAACATTATGTGCTCACTTGTAATGGGGGGGGGGCTTGTTTAAAAGGGAGATGCTACCTAAATACTCATCAAACCTTTAGAATATGGCGATGCTGAGCAAGGGGTGTGTGGTTGGTGTAAAGTTACAAACAGAAAAAAAACATAACAATTATTAATCTTTTGGAAATTAAAGTATACTCTTTAAACTCTGAATGACATTCTTTTTGGTGGTATTTAATACAGAGAGATTTGCCAGTTTTAACATTGCTTTGCACAGGCTTTTCCGCTTCTGCTTTTGTTAAGACGCCCCTGAAAATGAAGTTGGCTGTCAAATACACAGCTGCTGCTCTATATGTTCTGTGCTCTAATGCTGCTAGTGGCCTTCGGTCTCATCTCATGCATAATAATCAGTGGTCCTAAACATCCTCCCACCTCCATTTTCCATCAGGACTGCTGTCAAAACAATTTCCGAATTAGCTGGGCGAGGCCAATTCACCGAGCAGCTGCGGCATTCATTTTGCAGAACGCTTTATTATAGTTATAACCAAGTCATTCCCAGGCAAATTTATCTCTGCGCTGATCATTTGAATAATTTATTCTTCAGTTTTGTAGAATGTTTTGCATGTCAATCCACATTTTTCCTTACAGTAGCTGGACCTAGTAGATTATTTATATGAAAGGGAGCTTTTAGCATTTTAATATAAGTGAGTGTTTCAGCTGTTTATTGAATGACAGGTTATGCAGAAAGAGCAGACATTTTCACTAGGAGTAAAGCGAATGTATATTGTCAGACTTATTTGTATAGATTTTATGATTTTAAAGGCATGAATAAGTATGACTGGAAATGATGGGCTTCAAGTGTTTGTTTGGCCAGATCAAGCCAGCCAGCTCAGAATGGGACTTCCTTTGCCTGGCAGTAGACCAGCCAATAAGCCATAAAACATGGAACCTCTGTGGAAACCTTCCCATTTCCATCACTTATGAAAAATCTTCCGGCCTGCAGTCCAGTGGCACCCTGACGTTGGTACATGGGCCAGGAACATATGGTAAAACCTTCATGTGATTTTTTTCAAAATATTTACAGTTTACACTCCTGCCAAAAATGTACAAACATTATATTGTAATGTATTAATTCTTGGAATTTTCTCCTTTTGTTATGTAAATGAGTAATGTCAGTACTGTAAAGAATAAATATCAAACCATTAACCATTGATAAAATAGACAGAAAGGCAAGTACAAGCCTCTGCAGTCTGTTGTATCCTAAGCGGCGTTTCTTTGTTTTGCTTTTGTGGCACAGATGGAGAAGGGAAGAGGAGGGTAGTGATTCGGACAAAATGTCCGTCCAAACCCCAGAGGTGCGACACTGCGGCTGAGGAGAGGAACGCAGCCAGCGGCGGCAGTAGCAGCAGCAGGACAGCAGCGGGAGTGCCGCAGACAACCAGGGGCCTCCAGAAGAGGAGGAGGAGGCGGCAGTGGTGGCGTGCAGCTGCGGAAAGCCGTGTCACGTGGGAGTCGCAGCTCCAGGGTAGCTGTGCCAGTAAGTCCATGAACAAGCAAAGGGGTCTGCGTGAAAGCGTTAGAGCGCCATGTGTGTGATGTGAGCTTCACAGCAGAGTACCATAAAAATGTGACACATTAAACATGGGCAGTTTAATGCAAATGCTTTTAAATTGTTAAGTGTAATGATATTTCTATCTATCAAATCAGTTTATCAAATGCGCATAACTATGCATACAGCAGGAGATGTAGGCAATGAAAAGAGTCTTAATGTCTGTCCGATATAATTTGCAACGTTTCCAGAGTCTGTGACTAAACTCAGTCTCACATTTGGAACTTTGTTTTTCAATGCTAAATCATCTCTGTTCTCGTCAGAGATGCACAATCTCCCTTCAGCTCTAAATGGAGCTGCAGTGGTCATTCGTAGATGTGAGGCCTGGCATCCGCAGGCCCCCATAATCCCGCCACCCCATTGTGTGAGGAATTCCAGGGCCCGGCATCATGAAGGCTCCCGGGAAGCAAACTGTGGCATGGTAGATTTCTCTGCTACACCCGCCACTGCAAGCACCTTTAAAACCTATGAGATGGTAATATACCGCAAAGATGTCCAAAACCCCATAACTAAATCAAGGATGCCAAGAAAGACTTGAGGAAATAAAAAAAAAAACCTTTGCAGTTAGCCAAACGTTAAGGGCAAATCCATTGGCTGTTTAATGAAATGGGGAAGAGGGGCTTAGATCACATTGATGCAGGTCACTGAATAAGCATTAAGTCCCTTCATTGCCAAATTTTAAACTGCATAGTGTGAGAAAACTACAAAGGTAATAACAAAAATTGTTTAAAATGTGCCACGATTAAAATACTACAGAAATAAAACCCAAAAAGGTTAAAATCTCAATGAGGCACTTTATTTTACAGAGAGATCTTGAGGGAGAACCCGGAGCCATAACCCTGGACTAAATAATGTTGAACTAAATAATTTTCTGCATGAATTGCTGACACAACCTCATTTGCTGTCAAAGATCATGTGAGCACCTAGCTCACTACTGGCTGTAGTGTCTTGATTAGAGGCTGCTGGGAAGCTCACCATTTACTGCTGCTGATGGGTGGAACGCATATTGCGTGTTCTGTAAGACATCAAAGTAACTGCCTAAAGTCCAAATTAGTCATTGATTTTCTTTCTAATTGAATAGTACACAATTGTAATTATTACTGTATTTATAATTTTCAGAAATGACGGTATGTTGAGCTGCTGCTCTTCTGCTTCGAAAGGATTCAGGACAGTGGTGTTGGTAGGTGGGTAATAATTTTCCTCTATCACTTTGAAAATACACATTCATGCCTTCACCTGTGCACTGATCCAAATGTAGCCAATACAAGATTGATAATTTTTAATTGTTACACTACAAAACAATTCCTTTGCGGTACCTATCGGAATTTTGCACAAAAAAACACCACATATTGCACACATTAATGTGCAGATATAAGTTGTAATAAGAAGAGAAAGAGTGTTGTCCAGTGAAATGTTTTACAGGGTATGCTTTCTCTTCAGTTATGCCTGAAGAGTGTGGTTTTTGCAGAACTGCATTGTGGGAAAAAGTCTGTTTAGCCCTGTATTCTTTTTGTTTGGGAGTAAGTTGTTAGATAATAGTCAGGGAACAAAAGACCACTCACCGTGAATGCCACATACTGTATAATTGTATATACACATTCCTCCTGTGACCGATATAGATGCTTGACAATTTTTAGGTGGGTATATTGTACAGACTCCAGGGACCTGGATAAGCAGTGAAAAATGAATGAATGGATCATATGTTGTGTTTTGCTATGAATTCTGAGAGTTCCTGACAAGTCTTGACAATTTGTTGAATTTACTGCAAGTTTATGGAGACTCATGTGCAAGGACTTGTGGAATGGTCCAAAAGACCTTCAAGAAAGTGCCAATGTTGGACTGAAGTAAGACTTTGGTCATTCTGTTAAACTTACTCTGAGCAGAGAGATCTGCAAACTGGCCCTTCAGGACCGGAATTTGGGAATCCTGCTGTAGATGAAGCTCACACTTCCTAAGGAATTTAAGTTGCTTGAAATTTACAAACTAAAATTTTGCATCCAGAATATTTGTCATTTCCTCGCTGAATTTTAAACATTTCTTTGCTAAATTTTGCCTTGTTTACAACCCCTTGTCCAACCTCACGGTCACACCTGATCTCTCACCTAGAATTGCTTAATGAGTTTCCTTTGTTCCTGAAAATCATGTAGGTTTTTTAAGTAAAAGACGATTTCAAAAATTCTGTTAATATAGAGGAATGTTTCCTGATCCCAAGCATCCTGCTACCCATGGTGGTACTCAACACAAATCCGTCTTTGGTAAGTAGTAGCATTTGATTTTACCTGTTGTCTTACAAAAGCAGCTATTGCTGTTCAGTGTAATCTATAGATTAGGGTTATGGATTATGATGAATGATGCTTGACTGAGTTTCCTCTTATAGCCTGCTTCAGATGGCAGGGGCTACAACAGATTTACAAAGAGTAATCATATTGTCAGAATCACTCAGGCTGTTAGTTTAGAACCAAGTTAGTTTAGAGCTTTTCTGTCTACTTACATATTTTGCTTGGTTCCAGAGGGTCACGAGTATGAATGTTGTGGAATCATATTACCACTGGGCCCTAGAGCAAGGCCTGAAACTAGCAGACCCTGGGCTGTGATCTCAAGATTTTGTTGATGTTTGTTATCTTGACCTCTCCATATCTTGCCTCAAGCAGCTAAGTTTCCATGTATTTATGTCTCAAGCCCTGTGTCTCCACCCAACTCTGTCTTTCAGTCCTTAGTTTGCAATTTTGAAGAATAAAACTGATATGAAGAAAGCCTAGAGACTTGGACTGCAAACTGGAATACATTCATGAAAAGCAATACTTCAACTTGCTGTTACTCATTTGGCATTGTCATGCAATGGTGTCTTTTAGACTTCTTTTGCATGGTTGAGAAATATAGTTAATTTTATTCCACAGGAATTATGGATATTATCCCAAAAATGAGGTCTAACGTTGGTGCTGGATCTCAGGAGAGCACATCTGGAATTAATCCACACCTCATCACTCAGCTCAGGAAACTGCAGAATTTTGAGTAGTTTGCTATTCGTTGGCGTTTTTCTTGCAAGCAGTCAGTGACCACCGTACAAAATAATATCTCACTGCTAGACTGTTAAGTTACCACGATAGGTGAAGTTGAGAATATGAACAGTAGTTTTGATAGTTATCTACCCTCCTTATCTAATTAAGATTTGTCCTCTTATTTTTGAAAACTTGCTGCAATGGGAACAACATCCTCACCTATAGTCATATACTGCACCCATTGGACGGTATACACCTTTTGATTTCTTATAGGCTTTAACTAAAAAAAAAAAAAAAAAAAAAAAAAAAAGCTAACCACAGGACTCAAACCCACAACCTTCTGCTACAAGCTACCTCTGTGAGTCTATAAGCTGCTTTCTAAGGGACATGAATCATTTAAAAACATTAAACCATGTAGGATATAGGATTTTAACCAGCAACTCTTTATTGTGGGCACAGTGCTTACCCACAACACTGTGTAAGACTTACTTTGGACTAAAGGGAGTGTTGTATATATATATATATATATATTGATATATTACACACACACACACACACACACACACACACACACGCACAGTGGTCATAAATTAAAGGAAAACTTCAGATATCAGATATCAATGGGGAACAAAATCATGCTGGATATCTATACTGATGTAGATTGGGTAATGTGTTAGGAATGAAAGGATGCCACATCGTTTGATGGAAATGAAATTATTCAACCTACAAGGGGCTGAATTCAAAGACACCCCGAAAATCAAAGTGAAAAATGATGCAGTCCATTTTGCCAAAATTTCATTACAGTAACTCAGAATCATACTCAGTAGACTGTATGTCCCCCACGTGGTTGTATGCATGCCTGACAATGTCAGGGCATGGTCCAAATGAGACCATGGATGGTGTCCTGAGGGATCCCATCTCACATCTGGACCAGGGTATCACTAAGCTTCTGGACAGTCTAAGGTGCAACCTGGTGGCATTGGATGGACCAAAACACAATTTCCCAGAGGTGTTCTATTGGATTTAGGTCAGGCGGGCATGGGGAGCAGTCAATGGTATCAATTCCTTTATCCTCCAGGAACTGCCTATATGCTCTTGCCACATGAGGCCAGGCATTGTCGTGCACCAGGAGGAACCCAGGACAGACTGCACCAGCATAGGGTCTGATAATGGGTTCAAGGATTTCATCCTGATACCTAATGGCAGTCAGGGTGCCGTTGTCTAGCCTGTAGAGGTCTAGACGTCCCTCCATGGATATGCCTCCGCAGACCATCACTGACCCACCACCAAATCGGTCATGCTGAACAATGCTGCAGGCAGCATAACGTTCTCCATGGGTTCTCCAGACCCTTTCACATCTGTCACATGTGCTGAGGGTGAACCTGTCTCATCTGTGAAAAGCACAGGGTGCCAGTGGCAAACCTGCAAATTCTGGTATTCTATGGGAAATGCCAATCGAGCTCCATGATGCTGGGCAGTGAGCACAGGGCCCACTAGAGGACGTTGGGCCCTCAAGCCACCCTCATGAAGTCTCTCTGACCAAACAATCAGAATCATTCACACCAGTGGCCTGCTGGAGGTCATTTTGTAGGGCTCCAGCAGTGTTCATCCTGTTCCTCCTTGCACAAAGGAGCAGATACCGGTCCTGCTGATGGGTTAAGGACCTTCTACGGCCCTGTCCAGCTCTCCTTGAGTATCTGCCTCCTGGAATCTTCTCCATGCCCTTGAGACTGTGCTGGGAGACACAGCAAACCTTCTGGCAATGCCACGTATTGATGCACCATCCTGGAGAATTTGGACTACTTGTGCAACCTCTGTAGGGTCCAGGTATCGCCTCATGCTACCAGTAGTAACACTGACCGTCGCCAAATGCAAAACTAGTGAAAAAACCATCAGAAAAGATAAGGAGGGAAAAATGCCAGTGGCCTCCACCTGTTAAACGATTCCTGTTTTGGGGGTCGTCTCATTGTTGCCCCTCTAGTTCACCTGTTGATAATTCCATTAACACCAAAGCAGCTGAAACTGATTAACAACCCCCTCCGCTACTTAACTGACCAGATCAATATCCTAGGAGTTTAATAGACTTGATGCTATACTGATTAAAAAGTGTTCCTTACATTTTTTTTGAGCACTGTGTATGTATGTATGTATGTATATATATATATATATATATATATATATGATTTTTTTTTTTTTCAAAAAAGGACTAGCCTCATGGTTTGAAGTGGTGATCAGCTGACCAGGGTTCAATGACCAAACCCCGAGAAAAACCCTGCTTTCATGGGGCTTAAGGAATCTCTCCACCAGCCAGTGGATTTGAACCATAAACCTTCTGATCACAAACATTCTGTTCCAACTCACAGAACCACATACTGTTCACAAGCAGAGTGCTTTTGGTCTCTCAGAGTATTTTAACTGAAGCCAAAAACCTGTCTGATCAACAAGAGAGGAACGTATGGTATGAATTAAACATTCACCAGGCTGTCACAGAATTCGATGCGTTTGGGGCAAATTCATATCCATTCTCCTGTGGTTCTTTATGGCACAGCTGCAGGACAGGTTTCCTAAACAGAGGAGACCAGGGTGCGAGTTGGTGCTGTAGGTCTGCTCTTGGGAGGAATCACAAAGGGAGGAGAGTCTCATGAAACTTCAGGCATTCAGATGAAGAAAATTTAATTGGATTCTTGTCATAAGGATCCAGAGAGAAAGACCATTTGTATAGAAAACTCAAGGTGAATAAAACCTTTTAAAATAAACAATTTTGATACTTCATGATGGAGGGGGCAGATGATATTACATTTATTCCTTAGGATGATTTTTATGTGGGATTTACAAAAGTAAATGAAAGATGAAATACAAAAAGAGAAACTTTAATAAAAGATTATACATCTCGAACGAAAACCACCTTCATCATCCATTTTCACTATGATGGAGAAATGTACAATATTGCTAGGACATTCGCCAGGATACTTAGAGTGGGGTCTGAAGGAGCTCCAGTGCACTGAGAATCACGCTAACCGATCTCAACAACAAGAGGGACACACGCAAGCAGAAGAGACAGGGTGAGGCCTCCTAGCTCCTGCCTTATCTGCCAGTTCAGAATTTCTTCCACTCTGCGTCGTCCGGGGGACTCACGTCTACTTTCCTCTTTCCCACGTCCATCCAGTTTGTGCTGAGGACAGTCCCACCAGACTCCATCTGCAAAAACCAGATTGTTTGTGTTAAGAGACACATACGATAGACATAAATGACACGTGACCCTTATTGGGCAGCTAGTTTATTCGATAGCTGGAGACAAATGCTGCATTAAGCTGAGCCATCACAGATCAAGCCATGTGAAAAATGTTACCCACAAAGGGCATCAGAGTCGGGGACGGATTTGGCACCTTATCTACAGCCGTGGCCAAAAGTTTTGAGAATGACATAAGTATTGGTTTTCACAAAGTCTGCTGTCTCAGTTTTCATGTCAATTTGCATATACTTCAGAATGTTATGAAGAATTAAGTGCAATTCATCTGACCAAAGTCCGTCTTTGCCGTGAAAATGAACTTAATCCCAAAACACCAATTGCCACTGCATTTCAGCCCTGCCACAAATGGACCTGCTGACAATTTCAGTGATTCTCCTGTTAACACACGTGAGAGACAAGGCTGGAGATCACTCTATCATGCTGATTGAGTTGGAATAGTAGACTGGATGCTTTAAAAGGGGGTGGTGCTTGAAATCATTGTTCTTCCTCTGTTAACCATGGTTACCTGTAAGGAAACAGGTGCAATTATCATTGCTTTGCACAAAAGGGCTACACAGGCATACAAGGATATTGCTGCTAGTAAAATTGCACCTAAATCAACTACACATCGGATCAGCAAGAAATTCAAGGGAGAGAGTTTCAATTGTTGTGAGAAAGGCTTCGGGGCATCCAAGAAAGTCCAGCAAGCGCCAGGACTGTCTCCTAAATTCAGCTGCGAGATCGCGGCACCACCAGTGCGGAGCTTGCTCAGGAATGGCAGCAGGCAGGTGTGAGTGCATCTGCATGCACAGTGAAGAGAAGGATTTTAGAGGATGGCCTGGTGTCAAGAAGAGCAGCAAAGAAGCCACTTCTCTCCAGGAATAACTTCAGAGACAGACTGATATTCCGCAAAATGTGCAGGGATTGGACTAATGAGGACAGGAGTAAAGTCATTTTCTATGATGAACCCCCTTTACGATTGTTTGGGGCATTTGGAAAAAAGATTGTCCAGAGATGAAAAGGTGAGCACTACCATAAGTCCTGTATCATGCCAGCAGTAAAGCATCCTGAGACCATTCATGTGTGGGGTTGCTTCTCAACCAAGGGAGTGGGCTCTCTCACAATTTTGCCTAAGAACACAGCCATGAATAAAGAATGGTACCAAAACATCCACCGAGAGCAACTTCTCCAGCCCTCCCATCCAAGAACAGTATGGTGATGAACAATGCCTTTTCCAGCATGACAGAGCACTGTGCCATAAGGCAACCAAGTCGCACGGGGAACAAAACATTTTGGGTCCATGGCCAGGAAATTCCCCAGACTATAATCACATTGAGAACTTGTGGTCAATCCTCAAGAGGTGAGAGGACAAATAAAAACCCAGAAATTCTGACAAACTCCAAGCATTGATTATGCAAGAATGGGCTGCCCTCGGTCATAATTTGGCCCAGAAGTTGATTGACAACATGCCAGGGCAAATTGCAAAACGTCTTGAAAAAGAAGGAGCAACACTGCAAATATTGGCTCTTTGCATAAACTTAATGTAATTGTCAACAAAAACCTTGACACTTATAAAATGCTTGTAAGTATACTTCAGTTTACCATAGAAACATCTGACAAAAAGATCTACAAACACTGAAACTGAAACAGAAAATTTTGTGAAAACCAATACTTATTCCATTCTCAAAACTTTTTACCACGACTGTACTACAGCGGATGGATAAACGCTTTATGGGCCATCTTAATGCAGATAAAGGATGACATCTTGGAAACAGCCAGACGTGGGGACACCAGCACGGCTACTCTCACTCACAAAGGACTTGTTCATGGCGCGTTTTACTTCATCAGAGCCATCAGAGTATATCTGTTGGAAGAGCTTGTTAAGGGCAGCGTCCCCCTCCAGCTTCTCGTTCTTCTCTTCTTCCTTGATGTCCACCACCAGCTTGTCCCAGTTCCGAGTATAGTGTGAAGACGATGGGTACTGGTCTAACAGGGACAAAGAAGCCATCAAGTAACTTGTCCGGTACTAGCTTCACAGTTAGGCCTACAGTGTGAAGGGACAGGGTACTGGTCTAACAGGGACAAAATGTCTGATTTGTTCTGTTCACACAAAAGCTCTGTCCTAATTTGCTGGAAAACTACATGAGTGTCCCCCCACACCAAGGTGGCTTCCCAGCACACTAACTTGGCATGAAGTGTTTCACGGTGGGCAGACTGTCTTCCCCCTCCAGCTTCTCCCACCTGATCGCTTCAGCCTTCTTCATCTTAATCTCCACCTGGGGAAGTGAGAGAAGTCCTCAGGTTATTCAGGTCATAGCCTTGCATGTGTGTGAGGAGTCACTGAACGTACCAGTCTCCCCACCCCATGCCGACCCATATAGGTAGCAGCCAAACCGCAGGGAACGGCAAGTCACAGAGCTTCAGAAGCCAATCTGACACGTCCATCTGACATCAGTACACCACAAAGGTAAGCACTCCCAAAGGTAGCTCACCCTCCAACCGATGCTAACAGGCAGGTTTGGACGACTCGGGTCACTGAAGAGTCAGAACACACAGAGTAAAATGACCATGTGGTTTGACTGGGTAGAAGCAATTATTATAATAACAGTGCTAATAAGACCCCAAAGTGACCGCAGGCTATACAATATTAATCCACCTCCCACTTCTGTGGATGCACTTAAAGCAAGGTGACAGGCATGACATATCCAGGAGCTCCTGATGACTTTGCCGCCAAAGCGTTGGAGTTAAGAGAGCCTACTATGCCCTGGGGTGATCACAGAGCTGTCACCGTCACGGTCGTTACATCCAAACCCACCCTGCTGTGTCACATCACCCATGTTTTTAAGCCCCCTAAATAACACTCCACTTTCCTCATCCATGACGACTCTATGCAAGCTGCTAACCTGACAGTGGGGGGCGTGAGAACATTACTCCGAAAATCGTTTTGAAATGATTAGAATGGAAAAGGTTATATGCTGGGTTTTACTGCATGTCTAATAACTTAATAAAAAATAACCCATTAGAGCAACGCTGTCAGCCCAATTTACAAAGGGGGGGAAAAAAAGACCTGCAGAGGCGTTAAGGTACTTGGGGGTTCTAATGGCAACAGGCAACACGAGAGCTACGGCTGCGTTCACAGGCGATGCGCTAATCAGCTTTCATCTTCTCCTCGTCCCCTCAGGTGAAATGCAGTCATGTTGACATTCCCCCCTATATGCAGCTGAATGCTGAGAGAGGCTCACAGAGGACAATCAAGGCAGATTTCAGTGCATGTGTGTTGGGGCGGGGGGGGGTCTCTCTGACTCCTGGAGGCCGTGGAACAAACAGGGCTTTGTGAGACCCAGCACTCCCCTGCTAATGGAAGCCGTGGATACGGATCCCGCAGCAGAGAATGTGCACCTTTGTGGATGGGGGTGTAAATCTCTCTCTCGCACCCCCCCCCCACCCCACTAAGCTGTCCTTTCTCTAGCGAGCATCAAAAACAGAACACCAGATGGCGGATTTTGCAGACTTACACAGGAAACACAGCATGTTTTTGTAACGGGACTTGCAGGTAACAGGAGAATCAGCTCAAGCAAAAGCATGACCTTCAGTGCTGACACCACCCTGAGCACCTGGTACAGCATCAAACACCCCAACACACCGCATTCTGCACAGGTCAAACTGGATTCTTTTTACATGCCACACTTCTCTCTACATCAGACTATACTCGCATCCTCCGATGTCACAGCACATGACACACGGCCACTGAAATTCATACCCCGCATAACTAACCAACAACCATAATAACTCGTTAACAGCAGCCTTGTAAGTTCTCACACGCGGCCTCACGGCTTCATGGCTTCCGACAGATGAGAAATAAGAGGGTTCCCACGGACCTTTGTGGAGAGGACTTTGAAGCTGCTCTGCTGGGGATCCACGTGATGTAGGAGGATGAACTTCAGGCTGAAATCCTCCCCAGACGGCAGCTTCACCTCGGCGCTCAGCTGCGGGTGAACAGAGTAGTTAATGGGACATCTGAAGTGTGACAAAATAAACTCAGTTATAGGACGAGTCCAACTGATGGCTTAAGGGCATCTGAAAGAAAAATGACTGAGGGTGCAAAGTGGACTTCATAGGAAGAAGGCTGGAAGGTAATTAAAATGATTCTTCTAAAGCAACCAGCCGAATACACAGGTAAGCACGGTCGTCAGATCATGCGTGCACCCCGCAACGTGAAAGGGCCTCTCAAGGTCATACTGGAGACAGATACACTGTTCTCAGAGAAAAACTCTTTTATTCCAAGCTAGTGTACAGGTGGCAAAGAGGGCCCAGCTGGCAGGTGCACTGCCCCCTAAGGTCAATGCCAGTGTACTGCTGTTCGTGGGGATGGGGGGAGGGGGCTCATCACTCCCCCCTCTGCACAGTTGCCTATCACACCTGCGTCAGCCCGGCGATGCTGTACATAACCACCATATGGACAGCATTTTTTAGGCAGACTGAAGACTAAAATGCCCCGCGGGCAGATCCCCCACATAAGCAAATTAATATTTTATCTCATCTCCATCTAATTTGCACCAAATTATTATACAGAGCTCGAAATTTTAATTAATTTACAGAACAGATCAAAACAGTTTCTTACTTTGGTTTTGGAAGCTTTTAATGATCCACACTTAGTCCCTTCAAACATTTTATTCTTTTAACTTTCAAGGTATACAGTATACAATAAATATAAATATTATAAAATAATAAATATTGCTAACACACAAGAAATATGGTTTGCAGTGAGGAATCTCTTCACTCACTGCCTCCTGCAGTGTGATGAATTGTATGGCCTGGGGAGAGTCAGCCTCTCATCACGTGCTGTGATCTCCAGGCTCAGCAGGCTGGTAGATCAGAGAGAAGAGGAACCCACCGCTTTTTCTGAGAAGCTGACCCTGACGTCCTCCTTTCTGGCATTTTTCACCATGATTGTGACAATGACCTGAGATTCTGTCTGGTACCAGTCATGTCTAGGACAAAAAAAAGCCCTCTGATGTTATTCCCTGGAAGAGACAAGTCATTTACTAAAAGTGCACCCTCACACAAGGAGGATGCACGACCAATACACAAAAGTAAATGTCCATCTAAAAGTTTCTTTGTAACAAAATAAAAAGACAAAGACCTTGTATATCATTACACAAGGTGTAAACCTCCATCTTTATAAAATACAGGCACATTCAGAAGGCTTTCTTATAATCAGCCGGAAAATGTGCAATTACAAATGAGCTGCAGTTACTGCATTAATACATACAACACAAGCAACAGGGGTGGAAGGTTTATTACAGTTAATTAATACCTTTCACATTTTTTATAATGAAGCCCCAGCTTCTCAAACACTGGCACCAGTGCTGGGTGGAAATAAAACACCCACCACGTTCCAATTAATGTGGCATTATAATTTCTTAAAGGAAGTTAATATCATAAAAATAGAAAGGAGCAAGTGTGGTAGCAGTGTAACATCTAAAGAGATCAGGGTAGGGATGTTTAAAACTGCGCAGTGCAGCGTGAAGGCAAGGCTTAGATACTTACTTCACATTAGCCGTTGCTGCTTGCTGCTAGAATCACATAGGGGAGAAACATTCAGCTTACTTTAAGTTTTAGGTATGTAAGATACATGGCACAGCTGGGCAGGCAAATTACTTGTAAGGAACACAGAACCTTGAAGGATGAAACAGCGCCCTCATGTGGTGAACCAAATGATACAGAAACAGTTTCCCCCATTTATCATTGCCTGGAGCGACTTCTTTGGGCAAAAGTCTCATTTCCATAGACTCAAATGTCTGGGGAAAACAGAAGCCTGGTCTCTTAACCAATGACACTTAGTAAAATAAGTATGAACCTCACCATGTTTGTTCCATTGTGTCTTCCCACTGTAATGAAGAGAATATGGCAGCTGTGTTCCAATATAACAATAAAAAAACCATCTAATTACAACTGTATTTCAAAAATACAAAGAGCATTCTATAAACAGCACCCATAAAAAGAGAACGGTATAAACTAAAAAGGTCAAATAGGAAAAAAAAAAGGAAAAAAAAAAAAACACAAAGCTACCACAAAGCTACTGCGTAATCGATGAAAGTACTTCACAGCCATTTCAGCAAAGCAAAGCCAATATCTTTTTCCCACAAGACTAACCGTTCACTGGTCTTTTAAATGAAAACGGAATGGGGCATTTAGCAGGAGGGGGTAGTGACAGGTTTATATAGCACTCTCCCAAGCCCCAAGGACCAGGAGATGGTGAGAAGATTCATGTTCATTCTCCTTACTGTCATTCCACCTGCCGATATCGCATTAAGCAGTTTCTACAGCAGCTAAACACATTACTGACACTAACAGCTAGACGCATGCCACTGTTATTTCTCAGCCTGCTCATTAAAACTGCATTGTAAAGGCAGTGGGTAATATAGTTTCTCTAAGAACCTGGCTGAATTTAAGGTGATGAACAAGCATTCCAGTAAGATGGAGCCAGAGTCAAAGCCAATGGACTCGGGCACATTTCTACTTACAGGTCATACTCTCCTCACACAGCTTGATCCATATCTCAAAGGATTTATCTGAATCTGTGTGTGGGGGGGGGGGGGGGGGGGGGGGGGGGAAGAACATTTAAAACCAGACAAGACCTTACAGTCTACAATGTTAAAAAAGAAGCTGGCCAACTTACCATCTAACTGTTGTCCTGCTACAAAGGCCTGGTGTGACAATTCGAAGTTATTCAAATAGTATTCTGCAATTCTGCAGCATAAAAATAAAGATAATTGCACTTACATAACAATAATGACAAATTAATATGTATATTTACTGTTAAGGGTAGCACATTTACTTGCTTTAATTTTGCAAAGCATTTGAAGCCAACACCAAGTATTCTGCAACTATGAAACATTCTGGACATGCAGATGCAGGTAACTTCTGCAGAAAAATGCTTTACATAATATAATACATTAATTTTTATCTACCTACAATTTAGCCAGGGGCAGGTTAGACTTCTGTGCCTGTGATCGGCAGGTCGCTGGGCTGAGGTCGAGCCTCCACATATCTCCACTGGGTGCTTGAATAAACCCTTAACCTTCTCAACATGCTTCAGGGGCACCAGATAAATGACTGACCCTATGCTCAGGCCCCAGTCTTCAATCTCACCTTTATATACGAGTGTGCGTGTCTCAAAGGAGAGCTAGATGGGATTCGTAAAAAGAAGCATTCCAATTTATCTGTACTTTGGCAAAAGGCAAATTAATCCTCATCTATTTATTTTTTCTCATTTTGTTTCAAGAAACACTTCTCCATTTGCAGTATTAACAGTTTTCTGAGCGGAATTCGGCATAAATCTCTCCTGACACCTTATATCTGAGAAGAGCAACATGATGCCAGGCCTGACCATTTGCAAAAATACCCAGCACCATCTGCATATACAGCAAATAACCCAATTACAGTGGAAAAACAGCACACAGGGTTTATATCAAACAGTTATGTACACACCCTCTTCTCATGAAAGCAAGGGGGAAATCGGGCTTCAGCTCCAGGGCTTTCTTGACATCCTCCACGGCCTCTACGTGAGTAAATAAATCAGCGTTGGAATGTGCGGCGATGAACAACACAGGACCGATGCCGATTTTAGACCTGGTTATTTCCATAGAGAAACTGCGCCCTACCTGCCGTCAATGGTTAAATGACTAACTGCGTTCAGGCGCCACATGAGAGCAGTGCATCAGTAAACATCAGTCTCAAGACACTCTGCTTACCGCTGTAGTTTTTCAGTAAGATGTAGGCATAGGCCCGCTGGCAGAGCCATTCCGCGTTGCTGCTCGTCTCCTCCAAAGCCTTGTTCAGATCCTGCATGGCAGAGTAAACCGACGGAATGGTAGGTGTTTACAAACCAGCGTCAGCATGCCGCCATAAGGCGGGATACTCACGGATTGCTGCTACACACAGGCCGAGGCCCTGACGTTTCAAACATACGGAGCACGTATAAATCAGACATTACATGAAATTTTAGAAACCCTAAGAGCCAGGTCGTTAGGAAATCTCGACAGCTAGGAAGATACTACGCGAGCTACATAACGGACCACTTACGCCACTGAACCAAAGAGCTATATACCCTAAGGTTGTGGATTTTCACCCAGCAGCCTAGCAAGTTAAACAGAATCTGCCTTTTAACTCGTCCTCATATAATCATATTTTTGTAGTTAATTAACCAGTCGGAGTCACAGTACCTCAAGAGCCTTCTCGGGATCTTCGTCTATGACGCTTTCCGGAAAGTTCCTGAAAACGGAGAATAAAACATTGGGCAAAAGCTTAACACAGAGACCGGATAATGCAAATACGCCAAAGCGAGGGTTGTGTTAAATTATCAGCGAGTTACCCACTAACCGTCCGCTTGCCATTAGAGCCACTTGTCGTTTAGAAAGTTCTGGATGACAGTCGCGGAGACGTCATGACTGTCAAGTAGACCGTGGAAGAAAATGCAGACTTCCTCAGCGCCGATAAACTCGGCAAGCAAAACTGCAGCACCACCCTGTGGCTCGGAGAGGTACCGCGAAATACAACAGACGTCAACAAATGTTCTAGATGCCACATATTTTATTGGCCCTGCGCATCTAGTATACTGCACTGCTTATTAGTGAAGGGTCAAGGGGGAGCTGAAGTCTACCCCAAGCAGCACAGGGCAAAAGGCTGGGGTATATACATATAGAATTTTACAAATGGGCTACTTAGCCTAATTACCGTACATTTATTTGGCTTGTGGGAGGTAACTGAAGTACCCAGCAAAACTCACATAACATAGGGACACACATGTATACAGGATTCAACCAGCACACCCCCACACTCTGGAGGTAAAAGTCAACAATGCTATTACTGCATTTATGGAAATAATCAACATTTACTGAACATTAATAATCATCCCAATACTCAAAGATGCATCACAATTTCGCCAAACCTATTTTTGTCCCCACTTTACTCTTCATAAATCACATTAAAATACCTATGAATCACCAAGCAGCCTCCAGGCCATCTTCTCTGTGACCAAGCACAGCAGTAGCATCAGTTGTGTTTTAATTCATTGCACAAATGACCATTTTAAAAAATGCCATAACTCACAATGAAAGTTCCTTTGGGACTCCAACCAGTTTTGTAATGTTTTGTGAAATTGAGAGACAGAAAAAGGTTTTTCACATTTATTTTTATTTGCTTGAAAATTAAACTAACATAAAGAGTGGGTTTGTTTTGTACACTTCAGAATGCATTTCACAGCACTAATATTTCCTCAATGACTGCTATAAAAAAATTGTAAAACATTTCATATTTATAAAATACAATATGCAGTAATATATTTCACATTATCTACATTGTTTCAAAATATATGCAGAATACTAAAATCTGATCTTCAATTTTATAATTTTATCAAAAAGTACAGTAGTACAAATTTAAAGAACACAGTGAGAAAATATTTTCTGTTAAAACACTTAGGAAATTCAGCGATATGTAATGCTTGTATCAGTTGTATGCATAAAAGCTGAATTTAATACTTAATGCATATTTTAAAAATCAAAACACATAAAAGATTCGGATTGACATGTGCATTGGTGTAACCAAATTGGGCTCCGTCACAGCCCAAAACACAGTCAGGCTAACTTATGAACTGGTACCATTAAAAGCAGACGGTCTTTCTCCAGACCAAAAACCTGAATGTTCCATCCATTTTCAGCATATAGTCAAGCAAAGAGTAAATTGGACATTACAGGCAACTGCTGTTGTTGGGCTATGGGAGTGCCTGAAGGAAATCCACACAGACACAGGGCCACCAGCACCTTGGGCAGCTAGCTATCTCGTATCATTCTGAAACCACCATGTTCCTGCAAATCCTCTGTAAAATTCACAGTCTCGGTGCACGGTTCTGCTGACCATGCCAGTCTACCACTTGGATTGCTGTTCTGGTCAGGGTTGCAGAGGAATGCGGGTGACAGGTAGGGGGACACCCTGGTGAGGTGCCAATTAATTGCAGTGCCCATAATCTGGGCAATTTACCCAATGGGAGGCATTGCTCAAGGAAACCTGCAGGAACAGGGAAACCAGAAGAGAAGCTATTTTATATTTTTAATGTTGTTAGACACACACACACTTTACATACTACATATGTGCATTCTTCATTGAGACTTTTTCTCTAATTGTTCCATAAAACTATTACCACTCATGCGTAGATTAACAATCATTAAAAAGAAAAAAACTATTACAATGTAGTTTCACTATATTTTTGAGAAACAGACAGAGGCACAGTGACAGGAAAGGCAGGGCAGGCAATGGCCTTGGGCCCCGAGCTGGGAGGTCCTTGGGGGCAGCCGATTACATAGTACATTGCAACCACAAATCTGCTTTATTTATGCATTTTGTGAAAGTGAAAAGTGAAAATGCAGGTCTTGTGTTTACTAAATCTCTTTGTTGATATTAATTTACACTTCATGGAAAAATAAAGATAATAAATTTTACCATGCCGGGGGAGGGAAGTTGGAGCGCTCCATTGAGTTTTGACGGGGCTTACAATATCTTGTCTAGATTTAAGCCAAACTTTGAAATTTGATAAACTTTACTAACTTGTCTTACATTTAAAGATTAGGGGCCTTAAGGGTACATGACGACCTCCCAGGTATATATACAGCAATACATTAACTTTAGCATTTTCAGGTATAACACTTCAGATAAGTGCTCCAGAAAATATCTGACCTGTTCATCATGCTGGGTCCTGTTTGCTGCCCTCCAAACCAACCCAGGCATCACTGAGGACGACTACCCCAGGGGCCTCGGACTTCATTCCCATCTGCCTTTCTAACTCCGTGTCCTCCATCTCCAGCTTTTCAGTTGGTTTGTCTTCTAGGGCAGAGATGACCGAGGTTATGGCGGTACCCGAGGTTTGGGAGGGCAGGTGCTGGCCACCGATGAGCGCAGTCAGAGAAACCCCTTCTGCCAGCGATAGGGATGTGGACAGCACACTCTTTTCCTGACTTTCTGAGTGGTCGTCTGAGGTTATGTTCTCCATTATGACTGCAACTGGCTGCATGGAGGGATACGTCTGTAGAAAAAAGCTAGGAGATGTGGCCAAGGCCCCAGACTCATCCTGATTGGCCAGGACTATTCTTGGAACGGTTTGCAGCGTCAGTGTCTGGATTGGCTGGTTTTCTGTCGACAAAACCACCGGTAATTGTGCTTGACTGGCTAAGAAGCTGAGGAGAAAAAAAGAAATTTAAGCCTGTCGTTTTAGCCCAAAATATAAATGCAAAATTCATCCCGACATAATCTACACGAAAACATATTGCATAAAAATAGCTCTAAAAATGTAACAAAGCAGAGCTCTCCATTCCAGACAGACGTACTTCACAGGTTGCATCGTCTCCCCCTGGTGGGCGTCACCATCGCCATCTCTCTCTTGGGCGTACTGCAAGTTCTCCAGCAGCTGCACAGTCCTAAACACAGAGCCGTTTTGTCCTGGCTGCACTGACTGGATGTTCTGCAGCGTCCTCATCATCTCGGCAGACACGATAGGCAGGTGGTGCTGCTGGATCAGCCCCAGGGCTCGGCCTGCCTGTCCATCTCCTGCCTGCTGGAGGTTCCGCACCTGCTCACATGCGTTATTGGCCGCACACTTTAGCTTCGCTCTGGGTCCCGTGATTCTGGTTCTCTGTTTGTCACTCTTACTGGAAGATTTAGGAGCTGGTGGCGTCTGGATGGGGCTCTCAGGAAATGTTTCCACATCCGCCACCCGGCTGCTATCAGACTGCTCCTCATCATCAATCCATATCAGATTCTTCGGCATCTCTGTAAACTGGTAGACCAGCCTCTGGCCCTCCACCTTGGCCAAGATGCCACGCTGATAGTAATATCTGCCACAAAAGAATAAATGTAAAAAATCACTATTCTAGTCTCATTGTGTGTTTACGTGTACAATTCCACAGCATGCTGAACTCTTTTTCAACCGAGACTTTAGTTAGTAGGTAACTTCCAAGCTCCAGGGGTTTATTACACAGGACACTTATGTGTTTAATGAACAGAAGGGAAATAATAAGACAGAATGACAAGTAAGAAGTAATTACAATGTGAGCTATATCAGGCTAAATGTCATACAGTGGCATACTGCTCTAAGGGATGCAGAATGGGAACACTCAAGGAACGCAAAAGAATATTAAGCTAATCTCCAATATGAACATTTACAGATGATGCTTTTAAAAGGCAGAATCAAGAAAGAATGTAGCAGATAAAAGAACCAAAATATATCTGATGTACAGTATAAATAATGTACTCTGTACTTCAAAGGTCAACAGGGCATAGCAAGAGCTGCCAAAGGGTCTCCAGGAGAGAGGGGTAACATTTGTAAGCTAAAGACACAACACTCATATCATTTATAACATGGTTTTAAACTACCACTCTTCTAGCAATGGCAAGAGGCAATTGGCCCATAACTCCAGGTGCATGGATGTTTCCTGTAAGTATCACACTGCCCCAAAAGAATTACATTGTAATACTGACTACCCACCCCCCCCCCCCCCAAATAATACATTCGTTTATTGCAGTACTTGCTATTCAATACACTTCTTGTAACGCAATAGCCAGTGGCTGCTTTTTAACAGTGATAGGGTTATCTTCTCATCTGCGCTTGTTCTTATTCTTCTTTTAAAGAAGAATTTGGTATTCCAGTTTTTTTCCCCCAAAAACAGGGGGCAGGGGGGCTCGGCTAATATTCGGACCAATCATATCACCACTGAGGCCTTAAGTAACCCCAAATGCTCCAAAGGTGTGGGGAACTGGGTAACCCTGCTATCTGACCCCAAGGTTTGATCACTAGTGTGTCTTATCATTTTGGGCAGAAGTACCTATTAAATGCGAAATGTACTGTGCTGCACCTTGAATGCACACTACAGGCAGTTATCATCACTCTATTGGAGGGACTTACCTTAAAGCTCTGCCCATACTTTCATAATTCATGTCAGGTTTATTTTTGTGTCTCCCCCAAAGACGTGACACCGCCTTGGAGTCCACAAGCTTGAAGATGCCTTTCTCCCTGTGAGTCCATTTAATGTACCGTGGACATGTGGACCGGTCCTGCAGAAGGGCCATCAGAAACTCCCAGAGATAGAGTGTATTTCCTGCAGGTCACACAGGATGTCGCTTGGTGAGCCAAAAACAGAGTGATAATTACCAGGGGCCGGTTGCACAAGAGTTAAGGTCTCCTTAAAATAAAGTCTGTTACACAAAACACCCTTAATTCTCATCCTTAAGGTTTCCTTAAAATTTTCTCTTAAGTACTTAAGCTTTTCTCCTTATCTTGGTCTTATACTTAAGGAATCCCTTAATGGTTGTACTGTACAAGACCGTAGCAACCAAACTAAGGGAAAAAAAATAAGGTACCTCTAACCGTACCTTAACGGCAACTTGGCCGAGTTTATGATAATAAACAACGAAAATGAATACATCCCAAAAAGAGTGTTCTGCGACCGAGAGAACCCCTTTAGATACGCTTAATGATGAGCAATTCATTTTGCTTTATAAATTTGACCAGCAGTCAATTTATGATTTGTCCGACCGTCTGCAGTTGGATCACCCCACAATTCGAAGCTGTGCTCTCCCAGCTGCATTGCAGTTAATGTTTACTCTGCGGGTTTATGCTACAGGCTCCTTCCAGGCTGTAAAAAGTGATGTTTTTCATGTCCACAAGTCAATGGTGTGCCGTGTCATTCATGTCCGCTACCATCGCTGCCTCATTTGAAAGAGGTTTTGGAGGTGGACCTCCACCTTGAAAATGACATTTTGTACAGAATAAATTCTGTTTTTTAATAATTCTGAATTATTTCTTTTCTAGCACATTAGGTTGCAGTCTAAACGTTAAGCCTGTTTCACGTTCAGCTGAGCTCGCTAACTAACCATGGCCTATAACGTTATACACCGTTACAGTCTACTTTATATCTATACCTTAACTTACTTTAATGTGTAATAACCTATTGAAAGAAAATGAGCAACAAGAGATCTATTTCACTGTCAACAACATAAACTAACGTTAACAGTTCCCTCAAGTCCTTTAGTTATTTAACCTATCTGAAGTTGTAAGTTAACGTCAACTGAAGAGTTATCTTACGAGTTTTGTCGCATTCTCTCTTATAATTAGTGATCTCTTTTTTGGCCAGAACCGATAAGTTGTATTATTTGGACCTCTTGGATGGACCTTTTCACCAGACTTCTGTTTGATGTTATTTGCAGATCAAATTTACTTTTTAGTATGTTCTTTCTTTTATTGTATTCCTCCAAAAGTATATTTTTTCCTCCTCTGACCAATTTGGCTCTAGTCTTCTTTCCTCCTATTTCTTTTACTTTGTGAGTAACTTTGTGAGGCGATAACGGGTATCACAAGCAGGTGCAAATGCAAGCATACGAACTGTCTCCATGGAAACGGGACAATTCTACTGCTGTAAAACGTCTTTCAGTGTTGTAAATCCCTTTATGCTTTTCCTTAACTAAGGAAACCATTTAAGGGGTTCTGTGCAGCACCCTTAAATAAATCCCTCAGCTAAGGAGAAATTAAACCTTAAATGTCTTACTTAAGGGGACAACTTAAGGTGTCTTGTGCAACCGGCTCCAGGTTTTCAAATTCCTCATAGGACATTTTCATACATTAGTATCATCTTTTTCAATGGATGTGATTTCTAATTTTAAACAAATCGATTAACAGAAAAAATACATCATGAGGTTTGGATGTTTCCCGGTATATTCTCTTGTAAAATCTACCACCGCAAATTCACGATCATCTCACTCCAGTTCTGCTTTTTGTCCACCAGATGAGCAAAGCCAAATCAGACACAAAGTGGCTGCTCTCTATTACTCTCATTCTACTCAGTCCATTGATATTTTTTTCCATTCCTTTTCAAAATTTTCCTCCCCTCATTTTCCCGAATTCCATTCCACTGGTTGGGGGACAGAATGTGGCCTAAACAGTTTAACGCTGGAAACTGAACACTGACATATCGCAGAACACTCATACTGCACCTCTGCCATCTTTGTTTCGCTTCTTTATCTGGAGATCTGGTGTTGGTGACTCGGGTCGGGGCTGTCGGGGTCGCCTCCCTATAGGGGAGGGGACTAAGAATGAAGGCAGGAATAAAGGATACACTAACATGCACCAAATGATTTCATACTGAAGCGAGGGCAGCATGTGGCTCAGTGGGTTAGGATGTCATGCCTGTGATCAGAAGGTTGTTGGTTCAAATCCCAGGGACAGCAGAATGATTTCACCTTTGGGCTCTTGAGCACGACCCTTAACTAGTAATTTCTCCAGGGTTTATCTGACCCTGCTTTCTCAACAATACAAAATTTGCATTTCTTTGGGTAAAAGTATCTGCTGAATGAACTGAGAAGAGCAGCCATCTTACACAGTGATCATTCAGTGCGGGGCTGCAGTGTAAAATATTTAATTCCATTTTAATATTATAATTAACTACAGATAATATACAAACATTCACAATTCATGTGTCTGATTTAACTTGACATTTTGTTTGTAATCGCATCTTTTACTACATCTTCATTCTTGCAGTGAGATGTCTGACGTACCTTTTTTCTTCCCGGGCTGCTGGGTGGTCGCTCTGGCCACAGCGCCTTGCCGAACCTTGCCACCCGCACTGCGGGACGACTTCAGAGTGGCCATGACCCCACTGCTGCACTGTGCAAATGGGTGACCTGCAGACGGTCAGATGGATGAGACAGGTTAGCAAGAAGCCAGGAGCCTGAGAGCTAGCTTGACAAGTGTCGGGGCAAGAGGATTCTGTTCAAGACTGGAAGCCCAGTTACATTTGCTTTTATTTAGCAGATACTAAATGTATCAAGCTACATTAACACCACCAATAAAATGTTAATTTTCAATTCAGGACTGTGCAGTTCACATTTATATAGGCACTTCCTTCCAACCTTCTGTCCAACATATCGCATCTATTTAGCATCAACTAAAACTGACAGCAGGTGGGCAAAGCGATACAAAAGAAAAGGATCTCCATCGGATGGGTGGACACCAGCTAGGTCAGGTTCATAGCATACACCTCACCCATGTGCTCCTCATCGAAAAGTCCTCTGGAGGAGTCCATTCTCAGCAGGGCCCCTGCTCCTTCTATAGGTTCCATGGCCTCATCACTATTTTCCACTGAAATCAGGGAAGAACTATTAGGCCATTCTGCTTCCATATGAATAAGGCAAAACATTTTTTAGCTATAACACTGCATTACAACACTGCTGGGTAGGTGGCATTAAGGTAGATGGACTGTTTCAGAGTGAGAGATGCTATTGAAGGCAGCAGATGTTCAAACAGCATCAATAACAAGATGGAAAACTCAGGCACCCAAATCGAGATCACGGGAAACTTAGAGGCAGAAGCAGTCTGGGCTCTTGCCTCAGATGAGGGAGCTTTTAGTAGCTGCAATTAGCACTAAACGACAGCAGCCCAGGCTGCCTTGGCATTAGTGTTCCAGCGTGTGAAAAAAAATCAGTAATAAGGATCAGTTTATGAGCCTGTGGGTTTGGGCCAAACAACTAAAAGGTGATTAAAACACAAAGACATCAGTGCTCACACAAGGGTTTACAACCATAAATATAAATAGTACAGATCTAACAGTTGTGTGCTAAGAAGTGCTAATCTCCTTAATATGCAACCAAATGACCTCTCAGAAGAATAATTAAAGACAAAACATCCATGATCACACAAAGATACTAGAATTTTTGTGTAACTCCTTCAAGCCTGAAAGCTAGAATGTTTTGTAAAAACAAAGGATTAAAAGCTATCCATCCTGCTTAACCAATAAAGGGTTGGGCAGGGTGGAACCCGTACCAAGTGTCGCAGAGCACAAGACAAGGGTACACCTTTAAGAAGGCCAGTCTATCACCAAGAACACATGCGCGCACGCGCACACACACACACACACACACACACACACACACACACACACACACACGGGCAGTTTGCTGCTGCCAATTCACTAGTGTGTGTCGGTGTGTAAATCGGTTGTATATTTATTCCTTCTGCACACAAGGAGTCAGGGATTTGTGCCATATTATAGTTTATGAATCACCTGTGAAAGTCACACCCCCTCCATGAACCCCAGGGTCCTCTGCCCCCACAGCTGGATCGAGGCCTCCTGATGCCGGCTGTTCGCAGGTTAAGTCCGAGTAGCTAAGCAGATGGGAGCTGGGGACCTCCTCGACGATAACAGCCGGGAACACCGAGGGGTCACTCAGCTGCACAGAACACAAGACAGACACTGAGGATCACATGGAGAGCCAGGTCAATGCGGCATAATGTAGCCTCCGAGTTACTGATGTGGGCCTGAACCATGAAAGAGGAACTTCACCTAGACTTCTTCATCGAAATATCCAGTTGTTCATTTTGAACACACAGCCAAAGTGATATATTCAGAGCTAAAAACAGCAAATCGGCAACGTGCCAGCGTGGGGGGCTGTGTGGCTCTGACACACAGGCTTTCCATTGGCTAAGGGGAGAAGAGATAAGGGGCGTGTCTAGTACCTTGTTACTGAGAGAGAGCCTGAGGATTTCGCTTAGCATCATGATGGGCCGGGCAGAAGCCAGCAGCGTCAAATACCAATACCAACACCGACACCGATACCAAAACCGACACCAACGGAAGGGCTGCACATGAACACGTTCACTTCTATCTCAAAAAGCCCTCCGACACACTTCCTTCCTCACGACTTGTGGAGGCTGTGAAACCCTACACCTCTATATGCAGAGATCACCATAAGGCCTGTACTGACTGCCTGCCTGCCTGGAGGGCAGTGGGGGGGGGGGGGAGACAAAAACCACAACGGCTGCGGTCGCTGCATATGCCATGTGCCTGTGCGCATGTCGGCTTCCGATGGCGCTGGGGTTGCAGTCAGACACGAGCTCAGTGGCCATCTCAGCAATTCGGCGGCCATGACATAGCCCGTACCCTGGGCTTCTGCCGCCACGCTTCCGTGTCACTTCCGCACCCCCGTACCACCCACCCCCCCATCACTCGAGGCAACCCCGGACAGATCAGAACCTCTGGGCCGTTGTGAATTTTTTTATTCGGTGTATTCTGGGTCAGGAACCCCTGGGCTTCTACCTGACACACCCCTGGCGAATGCTAAACGCTAAAACTGCTCATGGCCAAGATGAAATGCGTGGGGAATACCACAGGAAAGAACAAGCGAATTGCACGGCAGTTAGTCACCAACTCCCCTTCATGACACAAACAAGTAGATGTGAGAAAGGCCTCGCTCTCTGCATACAGTATTTAGGTTCAGAACTTCAGATTACATAACAATATATACCTACACACACTGTATATAGAATATACACAGTAGATCTATATACTAATGTATTCTGCATACATCAGTAACAAAAGCAGCAATGATTTGGATTCACGTTGGACATTGAGGCAGTAAGGCATGTTGCTGATAAACGCAGACGTACACAGATGCAAAACACAGCGTCTTACCTGCTGCACACTGTCTATACAACCACTGGCAAACTCAAAGGCAAGTTCGCTGTTCCCAACGGCCGCCGTCATGTTTCTGGGGGCTCCGGAGTGTTACAGTTTCATCCCAAAGAACTTGATTTGTGCCAGATATGACTGGAGGGCCCGGATGTGTACAGCAGCCTTTCAGAAACGTGCTCGAGGTCCCAAATTCTTCAGAACAATCCAGAGAGCAGATGCACCTTATCTTTGAGAGCCACCACGCATATTCCAAAGAAGCTGAAGGCACTCGTCACCAGACGGATGTAAATTTTTGTGTCCCGGTTTGGGTCAAAATGTTTAATTACAAGCAGAGCAGCTACACCTTAACCTGGAGCGGGAAAAAAAAAAACCTTGATCATTCTTTTCGCAAAAATGACTCTAAATCAACAAAAAAACATCATCATCAAACCAGTCTTTGCCGTTTAGCAGTTATACTTGGCGGAGAAGCACCAGTGGGCAAAAATTACCTGAGGCCTCCAAAGTTGACTGCTGGACTGCTGGTCTCGCTTCCCCTTTATAGGTGCTGCGGTTCGCTCACGGGGTAGAAAGAAGAGGACCAGCCCTCCGCCTCGTCTCTCACAGCTCCCCCAAACACAGGGCGACCCTCCTGTTTCCTCTTTTGCACACTCGCTTATCTCGAACTTGAGGCCGAGCGCGCTGCAGGAAGGAAGCGGGCGTACCACGTCATGGCAAACAAGAACATGCAAACAAGCAGCTGCAGTGAGCAGGGTACCGGCGCGGGGCCTGCCTACCTCTGGTGTCAACATACGGCCACAGCACAGCACGGATCACAAGCACGACGCCTCTTTCAGTAAGCAGATACACAGGCAGACGGGCTCCCAGAATCATACTAAGAAATGTTCAGACAGCTTGAGCCAAATAATTGAATTTCTTTTGTTTAAAACAAACTCTTAAAACTTAAAAAGTTTTTTTTTTTTTTAAAAAAAAAAAGATTCTTACATTTAAATCCAAAGCTTCTGCAGTCCATAACATTTTAGCAAATGGAAACACATTTGACGTACACAGTCACTGCTGATTTTTATATTTTTTTCATTTCACAAACACAGCAAACACATTCGTTAAATACTAATCCTTAGTCTCCTAGGGTTTCTGCCCATATAAAAAGGCATCATTTATGATTTATAACTCAGTTCATGAAACACCTAAGCTGTCATAATGGACTTGCTTTCAGTACCAAGCATGATAAATTATCTACAAACCTTCACAACTGCATTACCCCCCCCCCCCCCCCAGCAAAAGCAGTTGAGGTAAAAGAAATAAAAATTTGACTCCATAAAAGATTTGTTTTAAGCCAAATGAAAAAGCAGATCTCAATTGCTTTGCGTGGATAAAGGGCTAGAGGTGTAGATAATCCTACCTGCTTGCCGTCGGTGAAAGCTTTCAACTCGTCTTTGCTAAAGCTCCCTCACACCAGGCCCTGCAAATGGCAGCCAGAAAACTGTCGTTAGTAGCAGCAAAAAAAAAAACAAAAAAAAAACAAAAAAAAAAAAAAGCCCTTTATTTACATTGTCCTCCCTCATGCCCGCCCCACCCCCATTACCTCACCATTCCTACCGCGGTGTCTGATTACATCACGCAAGCACGGCAGCCATGGCTCGCCCACCGGAGCAGCATACCTGAGCCAAAGCTCCTCCGGGGTCACCTGAGAACTGGGGGGCGGGGTTGACATGTAATGGGCGGGGCCAGGACCGTGTTTGTCAGGGAGCGAAACACCCAGCCAAGTGCGTTGTTTGTGTCATCATGTCACACCGGGCGTGTATCCACAGAAACGAAGCTGCTTCACACAACACGTGAGGGCTCAACACCAGGGCTGCACTGGCCATCTAGCATCCTGAGCATTTTCTCAGTCAACCAATGGCTTTGTAGGCTAGCAAAATATATTGTGCCCCCCTTTCCCGGGCGGCAAAATTAATTGTCATGGGACACCCTCCCCCAACAAAAACCATCATGAGGGGTCCTCACCCTTGGTAATATTTACCGGGGGGAACCCTAATGACCAGGCTCGGATTTTAAAAGCAATCTAGCCCAACACTCACCTCACAAACCCTGTCACCTGTGTACAAACAACTTTCACTAAATGATTTCCTGCAGTGACACCACTTTACGGAAATTTCGGAATCCTGAAATTAAGCCAAATCACAGGGAAACTTTGAGACACCCATCACAATAACTGGACACAGTCATCAAATATCTGGATCCTTCACTATTCATTAACAATTGCATTTCACGTAACCTATTAAAAATGTGTTGTCACATGAAGTTATTCATACAGTCAATTATCACACGGTTTCAAGGTTCTCCAATGGTTATTAGAAATCTTCCTGGTAACAGGATAACACTAGAAATTCATTAAAGTCAACTGCAATAATTAGGGCCCAACACAGCACTAACCATCCTCATGTAATTGACTATAACACTCAAAAATTACATTGTGCATCATGTGACCTGATCTGCATAATTCCCAGCTTGCAGCTGACTTTGTAATTATTTTTGTTCAATGTGAATTTGACATGAATAAAGAGTGTTTGTTAGGGGGTGGGGCAGACACGTTCAGCTTCCCCCCAGGGTCCAAAATCACAAATATTGCCCATGACACCTCGTTCCTGAATACAAACCCCTCATCCATGGTTTACATTATGCCTGATAGATTATCCAATGCATAATTTAACTGTAATTAGGCTTGACGATAGGAAGCAAAAAGTACTGACCTGGGTGTCCCATCACCCAAAAGCAGTCTAATTATCACTGTGCCTTACTATTCTGAGAAAAATGACTCCTAATTACATCTCAGTTATGGTATTCACGTCCTATGTGTTTGGAATCAAGATAACACATAACTCTATCATGCTTTACAAATGAAATATTGAGCAATGAATGCCACAGTTATGGATCAAGGCCTCGATTCTCTGACAAGCAACCTTAAGTATTTAAGCAGATATCCGGCCCTCCATTCTACACGTGTTCTTTTATCTGAAGCATCACATGGCTGGCCAGCCATGCACATACTGCCCCCAAGGAACAGTTACTGCATGTGCTGCTGTGGGCTGTATGAATCACATCGGTTCGATATGCAAATATGCTCTGAGGCTTAATTAGCTTAGCATACTGCATGTAAATCTGTAGTACAAAGACTGCACACAGCATGCTGTAGATCATGATAGAGAACTAAGCAACAATGCTAGCAATTAGCTAGAGAGAAAACCATGCAGTATAGCATTTTATTTATGGTAATGTACATTATATTTCCACTTGGAAGTGGCACTTACTGTACCTAGGCGTTACTTACATAAACCACCCAGCAATACAAAAACAAAAAATAAAAAAGACATGTGACAAACCACTAATTACAAAAGGAATTCACTAATTTGGAAGTTTATTTAAACCAAGTTAGTAAAACAGTTCAGTATTACGCCAAGGAAAAAAAAATAAAAAATCAACTGACACACCCCAAACCACACGCACTGCCACTGCCAGGTATCCTGCCTGTGACACCTTTCCTTTTCACTGCTAACAGGATTTGGGCCACTGACTGAAAGATATCTAGCTCAGGTGCTGAGTGCTAATGGTAAGCACAAAGAAGAAAGTCAGACCAACTAGACCAGTGGTCTCCAATTCCAGTCCTGGAGAGCTACTATCCAGGTAGTATTTACCAGAGAGCAGGTGAGGCTCATCAGAAGCCAGGTATGATAGAAAACCTACTGGATATTAGCTCTCCAAGACTGGAATTGGAGACCCCTGAACTAAACTAATCTGAGCCCTGATCTATGAGCCAGAAAGAGCCAAAACAGTAAAGTGCTGGTGTGGGTGATTAGCCATTGAACTCATGTCGAAGTGGGTGCATCCATATTAATGACTAAGCAAGTCTTCTGGACTGGAGGTGTCGACAGCAAACATGATGTTTCATTTTGCTTGTGTTTTGGCCACATATCCATTCACATTAGAGATACCGTAGATAAGTTTTCAATGCCCTATGGGATCTTAATGGTAACAGTGGAATTCCTGGGGATTTTACATGTGAAGACCACAGTCCTTGACTGAGCTACATTTCTATCCCCTGTGTTAAAGTCGCTAGCAGGTCCGTTTAGTTATCTGAGAAAGGCCTTACGATTATTATATCTTGCACGCTCTTTGGCACACTTAAAAGTGCACAGATCAAACACGTGATGCCGAGTCTAAATCAGGGCAGAACATTTCTTTTTTAAAAAAATAAAGTCAGATCTGTATTTTATTGGCTTGTTTATTTGTTTTGCTTCAGTTACTATGTCCTTGCACTTCCACTCAGATGTCGGTCAGCGCTTACCCTCGCAATTACTAGCTTACTCGTTTAGTCTTTTTCCACGGCTATCTACTGCCTGCACTCCTTTAAGTTGATTAATATATTTTGAACAGAATATTCGTCGAAATCCTGCCACCTTGAAGCACACACGATCGACTCCACATTTCAATTACGATCCACTGCTTACTTTCACTTTCATTTCAGCATAGTCTAAACCAACGTGAAAACAAATTTACCTTTAACTCGTCTTTCACCGATGATTTTCAAAATTCAGTCAAAAGTGAAACATTAGCAGAATAGCATTTGCTGCACCTTAAACTTTCTGATATCTGGCGCATTTCAGCAGGTTTTGGCCACGTCTTTCTGGGAAAGCCAGACTTCTGTTCTGCAAAACCCCTACGCCTCTCAGTCAGGTGAGGCCCAGCCCCTTCAGGAAAGGTAAATGCAGGAATGCCACCTGATCGACCTCTGCAGACCACTATTTTTTAAATTAAACGTTAATTATTTCTGCAACTCACCAATATATACTCTCGCAAAGAGTAGAGTACATATATATATATATATATATATATATATATATATATATATATATATATATATATATATATATATATATATATATATATATATACACACACAGTAAAATAAAACATCCCAACCAAAATGTAAGAAGCAGGTATTCGAATAGAACCACGTGATGCATGGATAGAATAAGGGCTTTGGGTACGAGAGCGCGCGTGGGTTAAAGGAGACGAAGCTGCTTGAGGACGGAAATAAAGACATTTTATCAGGGTTGTCAACTTCGGTCAACTGGCTGGCCCGAGATTTTCAATTTCAGTCTGCCTGCGCAATTACATATTTGTAAAGAGTCTGTAGGGTTTGCAAGTACCCCGACGCTTTTGATATAACTAGTTTTAGGTTTATCACGGAATAAAACAGATTTGCTGTAAGAATTCTTGTGTGAACTTCATATGAGTTGGCAACTGTGATTTTATTTTCTACACAAGAGAAAAATACAAAACTGACGTCAGGTCTTGGAAACGGCGAGTACCTGGTAATCAGGGTATGGACGACTTCAGAGTAAAACAAAACTCAATCAGTTGTATTCATGCACAAGTGAAGCGAATAATTTTTAGCTAAATTTGTTCAGCTCTACTTTCGCCCTTGCTGTTCTTATCATGTTCTTAAAGCGTTGTCTTTGGCTCCACCTAATGGTACAAGGTATTCGAACACAACATTGTCCACAATGATTGTCATACAAAACTACATGGCGCGTTAGCCTGCGTTATCGGTATAGTTATTAAATTGTTTTTTATTTTTAGGGCCATGCGTAGGATTAGGCTTGGAGCTAGAATTACACTTAGTGACATGGTCCCTTTTAGGGTTAGTATTATTCTTCCATCCATTGTCCAAACCACTTATCCTACTGCGTCACGGGGAGGGGGGGGGGGGGGTCCGGAGCCTATCCCATAAACAATGGGCACGAGGCAAGGAACAACCCAGGATGGGGGGCCAGCCCATCACAGGGCACACTCACGACCCCACAACGACATGGGGTGAACACGCAAACTCCACACACATGTACCCCAGGCGGAGACTCGACCATGGGTCCTAGAAATGTGAGGCAACAGTGCTAACCACTGCACCACTATGCCGCCCCCAGTTAGTATTAGTCAAAAATAAATGCCAGCTTATCTGTTGGTTGAGTTTCACCTGGACCTTTTCACCTGGAACTGAGAATCTTCACAGACAATGGGCAGCTTAGACTGAGATTTAAGAGTTGAATTCCACCAATATAATTTTCTATTCAGTTTATTTTATAAAGCAAAAAATACTTACAGGGAATCTAATACTGTTGATAAATGTGCATGTTGAAAACGCAGAAGATTATTAAATAAAATGTTGGGATGGTGCGTTGTAATGTACTGCTTGACTTGACATATGTTATTCCATGTCAAATCATCACACTTTCGGACCTCATCGCCATGGATTCTAACGAAACTTCGCATGCTGATTTGGTCACATGAGTAACTCATGAAACTGAAATTGGGCGTGTCTGGGATCAATATTGAGGGAGATTTAAGCAAACAAAGTTTTAACATTTTTTTGGTGGGGGGGGGGCTATGACTTTGACTGGTTATATTTACCTTAATGTAAGCTGCACAGAGGTGGTTCTTATATTGTTTTAAAGCTATTGTCCAGCTTTATAGATTGAATAAATAATATACCATCCCCGTATGAATAATTACTATGTAATAACTGATTAAATTAGAAAAAAATTCAATAATAAAAAAACCTATATTTCAAAATTGCTCAGTTTTTTACTAAAGCTAGATCATAATGTCTTGAACATCTTCAGAAAGTTTGGTATTTTGTTTTTTTTTTTTGCGATATCTTGACTTAAAGGTTGTGTCACATGTTTTCATATCACTAATGGGCCTTTTTAATGGCAGCCAAACTGACATGAAATAGTATAACAAGCATAGGTGTAAGTAACATTAATCAAGGTTACAAATATGCTATAATGCTATGCTATAAAATATAATGGAAGCTTCATTAATGTCATTGCAGACACCTGTATTTGCCATAATCTTGAAAAGGCCCACATGGCTAGTAAATATAGCTAATAAATGCCCTGCATTCAGAGGTGAGTGAGGTGTGCTAATCGGTCCAGTGTAAGTGCACACTGAGGGAATCACTCGACTTTGTAAGCACCAAATATCGTGGCTGCATATGATGATAATTGGTGGCCAGGATGTCTTGAAGAAACTATTTGTTGGAGATTTTCATGACATTATGTAACTTATTTATGAGTTACTGATGAGACCAAATCAGCATGCCAAGTTTTGTTAAAATCCGTGACGATGAGGTCTGAAAGTGTGTTGATTTGACATGGAATGACCCATATCGTGGGTTTTCACTATTGCCTGGATCATAACATCCAGTCCCGGAGCCAGTTGGCAGCTAAAAGGCCATCAATCATGTTTATCACTCTTTAGAAGAGTATTACAAACACTTGTAGTTCTGGATATTTGAAATTGTAATAAGTGGGCGCTCCACGTGGCTCACATGATTCTGTATGACCACATACACAAGGGCTCACATGATCTGTATCACAATGGCTGATAAAATCTGAGAAGAGTCTCCCTCGGCTCATTATGTATAGCTGGCCCTGTACTTTAGTAACATTTAAAATGCTATGATGGAATTCATGAAAAAATACCCCCACGTGTTACAGGACTTTTGCACAAAGACGGTATTGTTTACTGTGCCGTCTCAAATGTCCACATGCTGCCACATCTGACAGGCCTGCTTATTACAGTGCTCGTGGTGTCAGATAAATGTGTCACAGTTATTGTTTTTTGTTGATTACCTTTTTCAACATGGTGTTTGAATTTCCATGCACACTCATCCAACTCCTTCAAAAATATTTTACAAGGCAAGATGTTTCACATGTAATAATGTGGGCTACTAGCAAACAGGTTACCATTTAAGGTAAAGTTTCACACATAAACCCATTATAACACTGTTAAAGTCTCAAGACAAACTTTCCTATGCTGTGCAAAACATGTGGGTTCCTTGAAGGTTAAATTCTCCTGCATGTAAAGGGTGTCAGCAAAGAGAGACAAGGAGACACATCAAAGCTGGTGACTTCATGAACAGGGCAGGGGGGCATGAGGAAAGCATGGATTGCTCATGCTTGAACCAGATGTGATGATGACATTATCGTCCCCTATAGCTACCCAGGGGAGAACTGAACAACACAAATATTGTGCCCTCTGGATTACACAAGCTGTTACTTGTCCGATAACGTCACTGCAACAAGGTCGAACCACGTTCTGGCCACCTGATTCAATTAAGCTGTGTAAGGTCGAAATGATTAATCAAGCCTTGGGGATATATTTGTATGAATTATCCCAGGTGAAGTACGTCATCTCAGAACAAGCAAGAACAGCAATCTGTCTGCAAAGGATCATCATGTCTAGTCCTCCAGTTTTACTCTCTTCCAAATAAAACTGACCAATGAAGGCAACTAACATACCTTCAAAGAGCAGAACAGTATTTAGTTAGTAGAAATTTTAATACAATATTGGATAATTATTACTGAGAGAATTATTACAGCATGGGTTGGTGTGCCGTCCTGGGTTATTTCGTCCCTTGCACTCAAAGCTTCCAGGATAGACTCCAGAGCCCCGTGACCCTGCACTGGACAAGTGGCTACAGAAAAGGGATGAATAGATGGATGGGTTGATTATTAGATTCAAGCTGTTTTGACTGCTGAGTCCAAAAGTGATCCTTCAAGACCTTGTAAGGAATTGTGGGTTTATGGCTGTTGGCAAGGAAAGTTCTCCGTAAGCTAGTATTACTTGGAAATCATGTTGCCTACAGCTGACTGTGAGGCTTACAGTACTATCAGCCATTGTGAAGAGCAAGGAAAATCTCAAACCGAGTCATATTTTTGAACTGCATGGAGTGGCTCCATATTTTAAATACTTTTATTTAAAGGAATATTTTTATTATGAAATTTTACTGAAAGCTAACAGAAGAACATACTTAATAAAAGGTAAAAATTTTCATAAATAATAAATATATGGGGGGGCAGCATGGTGGTGCAGTGGTTAGTACTGTTGCCTCACACTTCTGGGACCCACGTTCGAGTCACACGTGTGTGGAGTTTGCATGTTCTCCTCATGTCGTCGTGGGGTTTCCTCCGGGTACTCCGGTTTCCCCCCCCACAGTCCAAAAACATGCTGAGGCTAATTGGAGTTACTAAATTGCCCGTAGGTTTGCATGTGTGAGTGAATGGTGTGTGAGTGTGCCCTGCGATGGGCTGGCCCTCCATCCTGGGTTGTTCCCTGCTCCGTGCCCATTGCTTCCGGGATAGGCTCCGGACTCCCCGCGACCCTGTAGGATAAGCGGTTTGGAAAATGGATGGATGGATAAATGTATGTGACAGATGGCAGTTCTACTGAGTTAGTTGAAGACTGACGATAATAATACATGTCCCTAAAAGACACGACAGCAGCATTGATCTAACCTCTCTGTGACTGTTTTTCTCAGTCAGAGTTGTGGGGCCTGCAGGTTGGAGCCTTTGCTCGTCAGCATAGCACACAAGGTGGAGGTATACCTTGGACAGCATGCTGGTACAGGAATGGGGGGTAGTATGAATATCTTGCATTCAGTAAAAGAAGCGCTTTTATTTAACATTCAGACATATTTGTTTTAACTTCTTTAATTTATACAAATGTGGTAATTCATACACGTATGTAATATCAGTTTGTTGCCATATATAGTTGTCTTTTAAAACGATAAAGATTTTTAGATTCCCACTCAAATGACAAAAATGGCAAAAAACAGCAGTTCTGCAGAAAATATAGATGCACGTAAGGGCTAGTGCTACAGTAGCAAGCATAATTACAGACAGGGAGGTAAAGTTATCCTAATGCCATGGACACTTCAAGAGAAATACAGACGCTCTTCTACTTATGAACTTTCAACTTATGAATTTTCAGACATACGAACGAAGAGGACTGCAAGTCCAAATTATGTTCACTGAGGTCCTGTTTCCTGTCCGCAACATCAATTTTTTTTTTCTGCGCCAATTCCGCCTAGTATGACTTCTGGCCGCCGCTCAGCAGCGTACTGTGTGTACTCCCATCATCCTAGTTCTTTGTACTTGTGTATACCCTAAAAATGATGTTCACTAATGACTTATGAACATTTCAAATTACGAACGGCCGTTCAGAACGTATATCATTCGAAAGTAGAGGAGCGTCTGTAATTACATTTTAGATAAAAAAAATTCTGTAAAAACTCAACATATAAATAAATATGGACAGGTAATAAAGATTGCTTCTTAGAGTACAAATTATATTTATGTCAGCCGATTAATCCTATCAATTGGTCTGTTTTCATTCATTGTTTTTCTCATTGAATATATATCAATATCTACACATTAAAAATCACTTTTGTACCACTCCTGATGTAAGTGACCTGCAATCTAACCAGTCAGAACCAAGATTAAATTTCTTTCACTCTTTCCAGAGCATAGTAAACCATTATTGACAGTTAGCTATTAAGCTAAATTAGTTTGAAATATTCTCATTTACAAAAACCCCTCACTTTTTTCCATATATATGACAACATTTGTTTGTTCATGCTCAAATGAAGTGCAGGATTTATTTCCCCACCATGTAGAATATAGTCCTTAACCCTGCAAAATATGTTTGCAGAAAGTCCACTCCTCTTCTGGGCTTAACTGAGTGAGCAACTCAATTAGTTTGTCCGCTTCTGTATCTTAGGAAACTATGAATATCTTTTCCCAATCCAAAGATGACCACATTCATCCAACTGCATCCTCGGTAAGGTGTGTAAATGGAGTATAAAAGTGCATATGTTTCCTCCTCACGAACGGGGTGCCCCTGCTTTATGCCCTCGGTGAACACAGACTCAGCCAGTCGTCTGTGACGCTCCGAATCCCCACTCAGGTAGACGTGTATTTATTGGTGACCCGAGAGTTGCTCTGCTCTGAGCCCCGTTCGGTGACCTTTAGCTTCACGCAGGACTGCTTCTCCTCCAGCTCTAGCATGTCTGGCATGGTGAACCAGCAGCACAGGTATGACTGTGGGGGGAAGAAGGATGCACATTATCGGCCTGCATCGATCACATGGTGAACACCTGGCGCTAAAGGGCACAAAGTAGGAAACAATCTTTTTGAATAACATTTTCAACTGCAGTACCAAAAACCTGCCTTCACAATGGCACTCGTCTTTCAGCTCCAAACCCCTGCCCCCCCGTACTGCGTTCTCGAAGAAGCTTCCTGCATTTCCCAGAGCTCTTTATAAGCACATCGCTCCACCTGGCCTGAAATTTACACTACCGTGCCAAAGACTCTAGTTAACAAACTGCTCTCCGTTTACAGTTAATGATAACAGGGGAAAACTAATGGAGCGCAGCCAGCTGAATGAAATCACAGTCGTATTGCTTCTTTAATAATCACATGCCAGGCAATTCTATCTCCCCACTCAATCCTATAACTATACTTGGCTTCACTGAGAGTAAAAACTCAATCACCAACCAAAAATGGTTATTTTCTGGAAAACCAAATATCTGTTACATATGCGGAGCTACTTGATATAATTTGACACAAATAACTAATATATGACTGCTCTATTGTATACCTGAATGTTTAAATGTCATATTGTGAACAGTGCTGAGCAGATTATGAAAACAGCCGTGTTTTAAAGCCTGGGGGAACTGACAGGATTGTCTTTGCCCAGTCAATAAACTGCTCTCTGAGAGTGCTGTGAGTCAGCACAGACTGCCCCCGGGGCCTGTCTCCCGCCTTTGATCAGCAGCATGCAGCCCTTCTGTTCCTGTTACACACTTTATGGCTGTCTCTCAGCACGGGCTCAGCTGTCCTGTCTCACCGTGTGTCACAACTGGCATTCACCCAAGCACATGTGTCTTGCCGGACTTGGCGACGCCACCACGTAACCCGAATCCCCTCATCCAACAGCAGCCGACACCTGAGATGGCGGTCATTCGCTAAGGCGAGCGCCGGGGTCAGCTTACCCTGAAACAGCTTTTGAATCTTTTGCTGACCATGTACAAAGCAATGGGGTTGATGCAGGAATTCACGGAAGCCAGGTTGATGCCAATGTAGTCGAGGACAAGGAAGAAACTGAGGGGACCAATAAAAATCCACCAGGTTAGCAGTCATTGTTAGTGCCACATGTGGCTTCGAAGTGTGTTCCATTACCCAGCTTACCTAAGTAGCTCACATCTGTTTGGATCCTTCTCGTCATAAATGGTCGATTTCAAGATTCGGCTGAGGTGCAGCGGAAGCCAGCAAAGAGCGAACACAAGCACCAGGCAGAAAACAGTCTTGGCAACTTCACGTCTCTGCAGGGAAAGTAAGGCGGGAAAGTCTTCAGGCTTTGGAAAAAGCACAGCATGTCTGCTCATTAAGAGCTACGAGCGCATTCAATGTGGCCACACCTGCTTGAGGTGGTCGTTCCTGGAGATCTGCATCCTGTTATTCTTCAGCATCTCACAGGTCATGAGTGTGTAGAAGATTGCAGTGCAAGCCAGGGGCATGCAGAAATAAAAGCTGAACAGCCACCAGTCCTTCGCTGGTTTGTAAAACTGCCAGGATAAAAGGAGAGAATGAGGGAAATGGTTAGTCTTGTCCTACTCATTGCATATTTAATCTTAGCATAAATCTACCCTTAAAAACTCTTTTAAATTCATAATGCAAGTCGTTAACTCCATGGATGAGGCACCAGAATTTCATATACAACATACTACAATATGCTGTCTTTTGTATATTTGAAATTTTGTGCATTTGAGTCCAAAACTTTATAGCACATATGTGAACATGAAAAGCTTAGTTAATGTTATTGTTGATAGATATTAAGTGCAGCACTAGTTCACCTGCATGAAGCAGGTTCCCTGTATCGGGTGAAGCAGGCATATTCTCAGATGCTCTCCTTTGTAGTCCATCGCTATCATATCAAAGGCAATCGCTTCAGGCACAGCCAAAAGGATTGATATCACCCATATCAAAGTGATTTCTATCGCCTTCCATTTGGGAACGCCGATCCCTTTGATGCGATTCCAGGATGCGACTGCTCGGTACCTGCAATGTCAGGTGGATTGTCATCTCTGCCATGCTCTGCCATAGTAAACATTCAGCCTCATTTTGAGATCGCCAAGGGCAAACGCACTATACCTGTCAATGCTCAGCGCGCATAAACTGAGCACTGTGATTCCAACAGACGCCTTCTGGATGAAGGGCACCAGCTTACAGATTCCTACGCCGAAAGGCCAGTCCTTCGCCAGCAGCTGAAATATCATGTAAACATTCACAATTCACTTTTTACAGAATGACTAGTTAGGCATTTAAGTCATGAACAACGGCATAACGAAATATTAATATTTATTTACCAAAACTATACTATAACTATTCAAAAAGCAACCAGACAAAGGACAGATCATCAAAGCAATGAACAGATCATTAGAAAACCTGACCAGCCAGACAGAAGAGAAAAAATTATGAATGACTGGCAGCAATATAGTCATCAAGAGTCAGTATCAAACCTGACATCACTTTAACCCTTTTATATGCACTAAATCCATAAATGCAGATTTATCATCTATGTATTGGTTGTCTTTGTGAGAACATACTAACATCTGTTGTCATCATACTTACTAAACAATTACCAACTAAATAAAATGAAATATAGTAAACTGTATACGATAATCCGAGACATCGCTAAATGGTTATAGAAAAACAATTACTTCGGGGGTCTGAAACAAAAAATAGGCGGGCTAAACCCCCCCAAAATAGGATCTAGAACTGACTATGACTACAAGACTGACAGAATAATAAATAAAATTTAGAATAACCTAATTGAAAATGATGATTGTATCAGTCATTTGGTCGTCTTGCACCAATAAGTCGAGTAAAACATTGAAAATGGATTCTTAATAATTAAGACAGTTTGACTAAGGGTTAACATTATAAAACATAAACTCTGAAAAATTACACTGTGAAGCTCACCATGACGACTCAAGGCTCAATTAGAAATAATGTGTTTAAGTGTTGCCGAGTAAACTAAACTTCGGCTGAGTTGCACTGTTTGACATGTCTAAGTACTCTTGGACACCTGTGGCACACTGCTGACCTGGGTGGCTCCTTCTTTACCCTGCATAGTTACGGAAATACATTTCATTTATTCATTTATTTGTGAAACTTTAACTACCTTTTATTTGATTAATGGTCTTGGAAACGTTTGGCCTTAAATCAGTGTTTACAATGTGCAATATTTTTGTGATAATGAGATATGACAAAACAAAATACTTTTAAAACAACACAAGGCTATATTGTTATTTCCATATATTTCCAAGATTTATGCAGCAAGTCCTAAGCCTGCCAAAACATTAATTTAAAGCATGAGTTCATATTTGCATGATGTGGGAAGCCTATGTTTGTACTGGAACTCAGTAACTGCAGCAGACTGAAAATGTGAGGCAGCCAGACATTCCAAATATTAGTATGCACGAAAATATACAGCTTATTTCAGGTCAAATATACAAATGGATTCTTCACTCACTCACCTTGTAGACATTGATTGGTATATCTATCACAATATGTACCAGGTCCCCCAGAGCAAGGCTTGCAATGAGAAGATTGGATCCGTTTCTCATGCATTTATTTTTGTAGATGATTCTGAGCAACGTGGAATTGCCGATTATTCCGACAACAAACACCAGACATGACACCACTGTATTGATGTACTTAAATGTGTCCCTTATCTCAGTTGGACCGGTGCACATTGGAGGGAGCGGTCTGGACCGTCCCGGACGCACGGTATGGGGACTCGAACTGTTGAGCGGAGCGCCATCCTCGTCGACTCCCGGTTTTTGAGTCGCTTCAGGTCCTTGCAGAAGTGAAGCGGTCTTCTGGTTTTCATCCCCGGTCTGTGCACAGACCAAAATGAGATAATGGGCGAGTATAATAAATGTTAGAAAGATTATTTGCGTTTTATTTGCCATGATGATTCTGCGATGTTTCCTTTTGCTGCCTGCAAAATAACATAAATATTATTGAACATCTTGAAGAATCAAAATAAGTTAAAGCAATTGTATATCAGTTAAGTTCATGTACTTAATATTGTAGTTAATTTCCTGCGTTGAGAATATTTTAACTAAATGTATTATATACAACCAGTCCATACATCCATTATTTTCCAATGACAAAATTAGGAATTATAATCTTAAAATTAATCGCTCACCTCTCTCGATATTCGCTAAGGAGCAGTCAGACCTGTTGAAAAATACTTTCAGCTGAACAAAATGGTTGAGAAAACATGAGAAAAGTCCCCTTTGTTTGCCTTATTAATTTGTCAAAATATCTGAAAACCCGATGGTACTTTTTCTAGCTGCTTTTCGCAACTAGCGCTTCACTTATACTCTACTGTCCATATTGATACAGATTCGCTCATGTTAGTTAACTGGGAAGGTTCCATTAGATGGATTACTGAATCACCACTTTTTGCCCTCCGATGCCTTAAATAACTTCATGAGAGCGTAGAAAACAGCGCAGAGCCGGTTTTGAGGCTTCTTTATAAACCCCTCCTACAAACAGCTACCCTGTTATGGGAAACTCCAGGGAGAAGAGGGACAGCCTTAATAAAACGATTTTTAGTTGGTTATTGATTAACTTACATAAATATTTTTTAGTTTGGTTACTTTTTCAGTAATCTAATAAATGCTTTGAGAATATAATTTTAAATCGAATGATACCGTGTGAAATACTGTTTAAACTCTAATGACATTACCGCGGTGAATTTAGTTTTATGTTCGATATTCGCTACATTTACTGACATCTAAACTGTAATACCTTCGGGATTATGACGGTAATTATTGCGAAGATATTGCAGTTTAGATGTCAGTAAATGTAGCGAATATCGAACATAAAACCAACTTCACCCCGGTAATGAACCCTTGACATTACAGTGGAATTACAACTGCAATGGGCACATAACTCTCACTACTTTTTCATCATTTTGTATGTAAAAATAGTTCTAATAAATATCCTCTATACTACTATATGCCTGTGTTGGAAAATAACAGGTAGAGCCAATCACTCAATGTCAAGGAATGAAACATTCGCCTGTTGTTGATTTCTTAGCTTTGAAGCAAAAGAAATTTCCAGAAGCTGCCAAAATTCTTCTAAATAAGCACAAGGACCAGATGTTCTCAACTTGAATGATGGCATCTGTAATGAAAGTTTACATTACGCAGAAGTTTTTAGAGGACAAAGCTGACTTTTTGACATGAGTTGTATTACATATTGCATACTGCATGCATAGTGATAAATAGAGACATCACTATCTAATTACTTTGATGTAACTTTGGAAGGTAAACATAACCCTTTCTGTCTATGTACTTTCTATCGGTGACATTCCTGTAACATAGTGATAAACACAGGCACTATGGTTTTGATAGAGTAGAATGATTCCATCAGTCCAAAACTCCCAATGCTTACTGTCGGGGTTATGGGGAGCAGCAGGGAGGTGGCTGGGGGCTCTGACAGGCAGCAGAGGGACACCCTGGGCAGGATGCCAGTCCATCACAGGGCACACACACTCAGTCACACACTACGGGCAATTTGGAGATGCCAGTTCGCCTAACGGCATGTCTTTGGGGTGTGGGAGGAAACCCACACGATAGTGGGAGGACTTGCAAACTTCACAAACACACCAAGATAAATATTTGTGACTGAGGCTCTACTGAAGTACAAGGATAGATCAAGACCAAGCCAAAAAGCATGCATTATTCTGTATTTAACATTAGGGTAAAAACATATGGTGGACCTTTAGTTTAAGAGAAAGAAAGCAAACGAGGAAAAAATAGTCTAATATATAATGCATAATGTAAACAACCCCTAAGCAGGACATAAAAAGGTTTAAATTCTAATTTTGTTCAGCTTTGTCCCAGGAGGGAAGATCTATGTCAGTAAGGCCATGTGTTAGTCATTTTGAGAAGCACTATAACAATCTTATCTAACGCACACTTTTGTTGCTACATATAGTCATCACTTCATATATGATAAAATGCATTTTATAGTGTTGTATATCATACCAGTAATTTTATATGTTAACCAAATACAAATACTTCAGGATGTGTGTGAATGGTGTGTGTCCCCTGTGGTGGATTAGCTCCCCATCCTGGGTTATTCCCTGCCTTATAGCTAAGATAGGCTCCAGTCCCCCAAAACCCTGTATGTTACCCTTATCAGTAGCTTGTCAGGGCATCCTGACATAAAAATGCAGTTCATAAAAATGAAGATCTCAGTTATTCTGCACACCTTCCTCTGTACACTGTCACTGATCATTTCAGTCCGAAGTCTCAGTTATTATGGTTACAGATATCTGATACATTTGGTGTAATTTTAATACTTTTTCTCATTCATTCAATTTCTGTTATGGTCATATTGAACAGTGTTTGTAGCATAAATTACTCACACAAAAAAATACTTCACCGAGTTAATAATATTAATCCAAAAATAATCAGAAGGAAAGTTAAACTTTCCAAAGTCTTTTTCTTCCAACCATTGTATACCTCCTGGGAATGTTCTCCTTGTAGAATGTCAGTCTAGTCCAGTAGGGGTTGGACTTGATGCCCTATTATCCCAAATGATCAATGTATTGCCCTTTGGTGGGGTGTGACCGCTTTAAATGTAACATACAATTAAACAGTAATTCAATTTCATGCCTCACTGCAAAGAGGCCATTAACAAGGCTCTATATTAGCGATGCGTCTCCAGTACAGATTCATTCAAGAGAGCATAGTGAAAATGGACCATGTAAATCATTACTCAAGGATTCCATAGAAACAGACAAGGACAACCCTCACATTGTTCTGAAAGGTAGAATAGAAGATCCATTCTTATTTAGTTCTTCTTAGGATAAACAAGTATTTTCCTTTGTGACCATGCTAGCAATGGCTGAAAATTCTCATTATGCTGCTGTCTGCATTTTCTTCTCTCATCAGTGCTACATTATTAGGCTTAATTTCCAATTTGTTGTTTATTATGTATTATTATCATCTGCCTTTATGTTCAAATTATAGAACTATTACATAGTCATCTCCCTGGGTTTTGTATTGCGTATTATCATCCATCCATCCATCCATCCATTCATCCATCCATCCGTTTATCTAGTATTGAGTTGTGGGAATGATTATATACTTTCAATTTACCTATTAACTAACTAATGGAATAAGCTAATTCCTTTTGTCCCCTATTGTAAGTAAAAAATGAGTAATTAATTCACAAATTAAATTCTTTTACGAAGATGTGATTTTTTTTTTCATAGATGTCCTTTTTTTCTACCTCAGATGTAACCATTCACTGGCAGTATTTGCTGAAAGAGCTGAACACACTTCCTATTTTGTCTCTTTCATCGCACCCCTTTCATCTATTCACTGGGATGCACGTGATTCTCCCCTCCAGGAACAATACACACTTGTGCTTCCCTCCACAGCAGCCAAAGTGGGGAAATAATTGGTGTATTGTACCAGAAATGAAGAAATCGGTCTGCCAGCAAGTCTGGTCACCTCTTAAAGAAGGGCCGGTTAATAAATGCTGTGTCGGCTGTGTTAGTCAATTAATACACAGTTCAAGCTGCGAGGGCAACAATGGCCTTTCACAGAGGGAGAAGAGAACAGGGATTGTTTTAAGTGGTCGTGCTTGGGCTCCATGCCCCCAAACTTGGTGCAGGTAACACTGACTCACTTGTTCTAAGGAGGACTGAGACAAATCGCATGCCACTTGTACGTCTGCAGCCAGCAGGGAGTCACCATGACGTTCTGCAAATGTCTGTGATGTTTTAAAGCTCAAGAAAGGCGACACGTATTTGAGCATACCAGAAGCAGCTAATGGCTTTCATAAATGTACCCCAAAACTTTGCAAATATATTTCAACACAAACATTTTCATCTGCTTTTGGAAAGCTGAAAGCATTCCTGTCATTCCGCCACACACAGTCCTCACAAATTCCTTCACAAGTGTAGATAGCATATTTTTGATTTATTTATTTTTTTTGGTTTATAGCTGATATGGACAAAAGTATTGGGACACCTGGCCATTACACCCATACTGTAGGTACTTTTATGACATCCCATTCTACATCAATAGACCTCACAACGTTGGAAGCATAGAGTTGTCCAAAATGTCTTGATATGCATACCTTTGTAGGAGCGGTTTGGGGAAGAGTTTTCTCTTTTCCAGCATGACAATGTACAATGCAAGGTCCATAAAAACATGGTTGGGTGAGTTTGGTGTGGAAGAACTTGACTGACCTGCACAGAACCCTGACCTCATCCCCACTGAACACCTTTGGGATGAACTAGAACGCAGATTGTGAGCCAGGCCTTCACATCCGATATCAGTGCCTGACCTCACAAATGGTCTTCTGGATAAATGGGCAAAAATTCCCATAGACACACTTCAAAATTTTGTGGAAAGCCTTCCCAGAAGATTGGCAATTCTTATACATAGCTGCAAAGGGGGGGGGGGGTCAACATCATATTGATGACTATGGATTTATAATGGGATGTCATAAAAGATCCTATAGGTGCAATGGTGTATATGTGAATAAAATGCAGTACCATTCAAGTCTATCTCCCAGTTGTGCTAGCTGCTCAGTGCTCTAGCCCCTCTTTAATGACCGTGTGAAAGATGGTCTGGCCGCCCTATTGGTCCTGCAGTCAGGAACGGCAATTGAATGAGGGGCAGTCTGCTTGTCATAAACTAATTACCTCCGAATGAGCCTGCGTGACCCTCTGGGACATTACATGAACGAACGAATGAACGAACGAACAAACGACACCACAGCTGCTGCAGAGAGAATAAGGTAGGGCATAAATGAATGAATGAATATAGGCAGGAAGATTAAGCCAAAGTACAATTATCCCAGAGACAAAAGGGAATGAATGAATGAATGAATAGGACCAGGATACAGCTGATAAAATACAGATGAGAAAGACAGGGAGAAAGTCTTTGGAAATGCCAACATCCCAAAAGTACTACCTGCCACATTGACCAGAGAAAATAAGATTAAAGTAATTACCTCCAAATGAGCCTGTGTGACCTTCTGGGACATCACACAACGAACGAACAAACGAACAAACGAACGGACGGACGGACGGACGAGCGAGCAGGAAGATTAACGAACAAATGAATGAACGAACGTAATTACCTCCGAATGAGCCTGTGTGACCTGACCTCTGCTGCTGCAGAGAGATTAAGGTAGGGCATGAATGAATGAATGAATATAGGCAGCAAGATTAAGGCAAAATACAATTACCCCAGAGACAAAAGGGAATGAATGAATGGGCCCAGGATACAGCTACTAAAAGACAGATGAGAAAATATGAGTAAACTAATTACCTCTGAATGAGCCTGTGCAACCTTCTGGGACATTACACGAACGAACGAATGAACGACAGCTGCTGCAGAGAGATTAAGGTAGGGCATGAATGAAGGAATGATTGAATGAATAGGCCCAGGATACAGCTACTAAAAGACAGATAAGACAGACAAAAGACAGGGAGAAAGTCTTTGGAAATGCCAACATCCTAAAAGCTCCCACTGGCTTTTAATGAAGAATAATCTGTAGGTCATTTGGCATTCTGGACATGATAGCAATAAGAAGAATAATACACTTAATATGCATACAACGCACTACAATAAAGCAGATAAACAAAATAAAACTGTGTGTATTCTATGCTCACGCATGGGGGGGTAGTTGATGGGTAGCCCGTTTAACATGGTTTCAAATAGAACACGATGGTTCCTGGGGCCTTATTGTAAAACTAACCATATGGTGAAATAATACATTAATTTCAGTTATCCGGCAAATGACACTGAATATCAGCAGGAGACATGTGAACAGTATGTCTGTGTCTGGACATAATGCTGCTTATTATGGAAGTTAATCCATAATAAAAATATATAATACCACCTCCTCCCAATTTAAAATTAAGCTTCTATAAGTAAGTTTTAAATATCCATCCATCCATCCATAGCCACGTACTCTGGTCAGAGTCCCATGCAGAGTAGGGCACAATACCAGGATACGTCCTCGATGGGATTACAGGAGCTTCACACAATGACAGAATTATAAAACATTAAGTTAGGCCTGCTACACTGTCAGTAAGATCATCGAGATTTACAAACATTTGCATTTAACTTTTGAATAAATTCATAAAAGCACAGACACAATGGAAAACCCCACATAAAACAATATATAGGGAAAAACACATTATCACACTATATTGTTTACTGACAGCCTATTCTAGGTATTTCTTGCCTTGAGCGAAAGGGCGTAGATTTGGTTATGAATGGTAGGGACATGTGGGAGTACTATGTGTGTGTAGGGGGGCGGGAGGTTCAGGGCTGATTTGGTCGCTACCAGTTTTGAAACCAAATTTATGGCCTTGCTTGAGTTCCAAGCTTCCTGAGGTATGATTCAGGCTGACTGTGACCCTCTGCTGGTTAAAGGGTGGAAAGAAGGAAGGATTGATAGATTTACTCTCTGTGCTGAGCAGCTGCATGTTGTCTTTCAGCAATTCCTTCACTGCTGAGGATTGATTTCTTTTTCTTCAGTGACATTACCAGAAATAGAAATGATACTGATTATCCTATTCAGCATCCTACAGAATTAGCTTCTTCCCCATTTTATGCATGGAATTTGGTGCAATAACACCATTAAGATCTCGCTGACAGTGTGATCAACCACATCCAGTCACGCCTGTTGTCGCCTGTTCTCAGAAAGGAGGTGAAAAATAGCACAGAACTGGCTAATTTCCAGTCTGTGGATAACATTCCATTCTCTTTTCATCACTGGCGCTGTACTAGTGGAATGAGCATTCAGGCTGACACAGACCGGTGCTGAAGTCACAGGCCCTAGACTCACTTAAGTTGTATGAATGCAGGATGGACTGTTGAGTACGTTTTTTCATTGTTATTGCATTTCCTGTGGAATTAGGGTTATTGCCGTTAGTATACTATTAGTATGTATACATTCATATATGTGTCTGCTAAACAACAAATAAAAACTGAAAAGTATTTGGGGTAAGATGCATTGGTGTTTGTAAACATTCTTGTTTTACTGGTTAAACAGTCACCTATGGCTATGGATCGTCACAGATAGACCAAAAATTAGCCAATCTTTACTGATTTTTAAATTAATAACTTCTACCATCGCCACCCCCCCCCCCTAGTAATGCCACTGCTAGTGACTTTGCTCCAGTCTATAAACAGAAAAACATGTCTCTAGACGGGAAGTAATCACCCTAGACAATTACTCTTCTTCATTGCTACTTAAAGACTTTAATGGCCAGTACTCTAAAAGCTCATTGTGCTAACCACAGCATTAACTCAATGACTGCCTTTGGCTCACTCTTGAAAGCTATAAAACTTATGGTACAGTTAGATTTCATTCACTTCATTTCATTGAGTTTTAATTTCCAGGGACTCCATTGGAGAGTGAAAAAGCATGTACACTGCTGCAGGGAACCTGTCTAACTAATTGCATCTGAGGGATAAAATTCATCAGCCTCCAATTCAGTCAGAAGAATGGTGCCCCTATTCTTCAGGGGTTATGTTTTATTAGATACATGCATTACAAATAACTCTATCTAATATCTATTAGTTTCTCATTCCAGCCTTAAAGGGCTTATTGAATTTCACACTTAAGCATTTTATTATCTTGGTTTAAATAATAAGCCTGTCTTAAAAATACATTAGGTTTTATATGCATAATAAAGTTTTAGAGAGAGAATGATGATATACAGTGAAAATATTATACAGTTTCTCAACGATTTACTTTGACAACCCATTAGTAATGGACCAAAGTTGACTTGTGTAACCAGTTAGCTGTACAATAAACCTAAAACATGCATTAGAAACATACACAGAAATTAATAAGCCGAGGGTATCGCTCTTCCAAAGCAGTGACTTACAATCTAGCTAAGCATATGGGTACTGAACTAGACCTACATCTGATAATATGACAGCCTCATAAATAACTTTGTCGTATCTGCCTGAGATCCACCAATGAATGTTGTCCTGTATGTCACTATGTTTTGTCATATCTGTCATACTATACATGCCACTTAAGTATTGTTGTTGCGGGGTGCACTTTTTACTATCCCAACACTTAAGCAACAAATAAAAGCACCTTTTTCCCCCTGGATCTCAAAAGGATATAGGACACCCCTCTGAATGGTCTGCAAAGAAGTTAATACCATTTATATTTCACTTGGCGTCTTAGGGCATGAACACCTGAAAATGGACACTCTTTAGATAGACATGTACAAGACGCCGAATTCAACATGTGGCCTCTTGAATACTGAGTCTGTCTTGGAATTGCTCAGTAACATCGGCCAACATTTACACCTACTGTTATTGACGAAGCGAGTATTTTTATGTTTCAGTCAGTTTCAAACATTTAACAAAATCCTCCACAGCGACTCAGAAGATCGACGGCGAATTAGACACGTTAAAGAGCCGGAGACGCTGGAACCTCTGTGGGGAATGAGTGGGGACACGGCATTTTCCCTGCGCTCCACAGCAACAATCAAAAGCGGACTGGGGAACAAGTAGTTGCAACACTGAGCAAGCTGAAGAAGAATACGTTTATACCTTTTCTCAAGGCAAACACTGTCCCAGCTAATGTACACATAAATTATGTTGTGTGTGTAACTATGTAAGAGCAAACATGTAAAAAAACTAATCTTTTTCACCTACTCCCAGTTTGTTCCATGTTTTCTGTGGTTTTTGGTTGCAGATGGAATAGATCACAAAGGTACCACAGCTACCAAGCGAAAAGCAACAAAGAATTCTTATTACTCCATAATTTATGGTTATCCTGTGGTAGCATAAAAACATGCCTTAACATCTTACAACATCTACTATGTCAGTGCATACTCAACCTTACTGGAATGGGGTGCTGAGCTCTGTTTTAAAAGTGAAAAGGGTTTCTCTTGAGTATCACAAGATCCACTTGTGAGGAAGTAATCAACTGGTCCATTATCAGCTGGTAAGATTAAGCACACTATTAATGATGTTAGCTATCCAGGATGCTGCTTCTTTGCGTAACGTTTTTGGAGTGTTGTGTTTGAGAAGCTCCTCAGCATCTGAACACTCTGAGCCTTCAGTGCTGGACGCAAACAGAAACGCCAGGACTCAGACAAAGTCTGATTCACTGGAACGGAGAACAAATGAGGAACACAGACACAGTATGCACCCTGGTCTGTCCATTAGATCTTCCCTTCTCGCACATGCTCACTGGCATCTATCTACCGCAATACTAGTTTTCTGCAGTTTCTGCCTAAAATCAATAACATGCTCTGAGGGATTTCTCTGCAGTTGTAGTTGTCAGTGAATGAGATTTGCATAGCAAAACCCAGAATTGCTGGAGGGATTGAAGCATAGACCTGAGTCAATGGTAATAAAACATAAAACTTGTGCATTTTAGGATTTCTGCTTCACCTGATATACTTCACACGTCTCCCTAATGCACAATTTTCCATTGAAGGTGGTGAAATGAGTACAGGGAGTCCCCAGGTTACGAATGAGTTTCATTCCCTAAGGCTGTCTTTAAGTCGAATTTGTAGTAAGTTGGAAAAATAAAAATACAGTACATAATATTAATGATGATAATTATATAGTAATATTACAAGTAACTACATACGGTACTGTAGCAACCGCTGAAGTTGTGCAGTGTTTTTACGACCATCAGAAAGTAGTGCTTGCATTCTTTATTACAAACCATTGTATTTAACCCAGATTTTTAATGTAATAGGTTGTACAGCAGTCAGTTTGTAAGTACAAGTTGTCTGTAAGTTGGACATTCTTAACCTGGTGGGCTGCTTACACAGGTCTGCAACCCAGCTAGATATGCATGCCCCCCTACCTCAGAATGGAGATGGACCAAGGAAGCTCCAGAAGAGGCAGTGGTCAATAACCCTAGCATGGGACTCGCAGCTATCCTGGCCTACAAGCAGGAATCGAAGCAAGCAAATGCAGGTTCTGTGGAATGGTACATGATCGGTGGTACTATATTTCTTCCAGGGGAGGGTACACCAGGGGGGGTAGAGGATCAACTTGTGTTCCATCAGCCAATGGGATAATGAGGAGTGTTTTGCCAGTTGTACTAAAATAAAATCTATACAATACACTCCTCCCAAGTCCCCTCCAAACATCAGGGAATTTAAACATCTGTCCTGTTATGAGTTGCCAATATGTTAATTCCAGACCCCGTATGGGAAATGTTTGAAAATGAGTTAGGCCTCCTTTCTTGTGAGTACTGCCAGTGACCCATCAAGCAGTTTGTGACCTAGCAATAACTGGGGAACCATCCTTAAACAGAGAAGGTGTCAACTTCCAATTTCCAATTTTATCAGGACTTGTAAAGTGCCGTGAATTAGCAAGATGCACAGATTATTGTCAAGAAATCTGTGCAAGTTAGGAGCTTCATGTCAGATGTTGGTATCAATTCATCAAATAAATGATTCTTCAGCTTTGTTAACATGTCCAAATGTATGTACAGATCTACCCATTTTTATAGCTGGGTATTTTTACCGAAAATATTCCGGTCAAGTGGTAGTACAAGTGGCTATTTGATCTTTGTAGTATTTTGTTCTTTGACTACTGCACTGTGTTTAGGCCATTTCTACTCTGAAGGTAAATCATAACTACAAGCTGCCATGACATTTGTGTGTCATTTTTTTGTATGCTGCTTATTTTGCTGTGAATTCGCTGGAAGGATGTGGGAGTCACTTTTAGAGGAGGAGAGATCCTTAATAGCGGAAAAGAAGACTTTGAAGATCGACACGAGTTGTCATCTTCCCTTCCTGAGGAAGCAGGAGAAGGCAGCAGCAGATCAGGCAGAGCAGAAGTAAGGATGCAAAGATCCAAATTAAACCTGCTCCTAGTGGGAGCAGCAACTCTCTCATTTATCAGTCATATTTTACTCAGTTATATTGATGGCAGTTCATTACAGGAGACACACATACAGTCCTCACAGTCCTGGGGCTTGATTCAAATCTACGGTCTTTGAAATGTGCTGTGGCGAGCCGGCTTGGGAGGTATTGCGGTATACCATGAGCTGAGCAGCATCAGATCTTATCATGGGAGGGCCCCCTTGGCGAATTATACTGTAGTATAATGTGTGGATGGCATAACAGAATGAAATATGGTGCATTCCATCCGAACTTGTAACTCAGAAATTCTGCGCTCCCAGTTGGAAATTTCAACTGGAACATCCCCTAAAGTCGGAATTCCGAAACGTAAACTCTAAGGAAACTACACAACTCTGACCTCAGAATTCAAGACCGCTGGGCCCTTTATCAACAGAAGTTACAGTTGTAGTTGTATAATCTTTATTAGTACTTACATTTTATTTGTGGCCCATTAAATCAGTCTTTAATGGGCCACACACACTACTGTCCAACTGCTCTCTGTGGATTTCTTGTTATGGTGTTTTTAAGAGCAAAATACCATGTAACGATTGCCAAATCCATCCATTTTCCAAACCACTTATCCTACTGGGTCCAGAGCCTATCCTGGAAGCAATGGGCCCGAGGCAGAGAACAACCCAGGATGGGGGGCCAGCCCATCGCAGGGCACACACACACACACACACACACACACACACCATTCACGCACACGGGCAGTTTAGCAAGTCCAATTAGCCTCAGCATGTTTTTGGACTGTGGGGGGAAACCGGAGTACCTGGAGGAAACCCCACCATGACATGGGGAGAACATGCAAACTCCACACACATGTGACCCAGGCGGAGACTCGAACCCGGGTCCCAGATGTGTGAGGCCACAGTGCTAACCACTGCACCACCATGCCGCCCCTGATTGCCAAATCATTTGTTGGATATAAGGTAGTCTGGGCTAAATGTATAAGAATGTAGATAAAGGACATTTAATCTGAGGTATAGTAAATTCAACAAGCTATCCAGCTAATCAAGAAATATTGCTTTTTGAAACAAGTCCCTGCTAAATGGTTTTTCGACTTGCTGTACTGGAACATGGTTAACTTCTGTGTGACGTCATTCCCAGTTTCTAGTTGTTACCTCCAAAGTAAATGGAACATATATAGCAATAGATACCACACAAGCCTAATAGCGAGGTCACAAGCTGAGCTATGCTTCCCTTTCTGGGTGTTTTGTGGGGATTCAGAAACTCAAAAATACTAAATCTGTATGAAAAGCAGGGTAAGATGCCGGAAGCTGTAAAGGATACAAGAATTAGGCAAGCAGACTAGCTACTTCAGACATGAGAATCCATGTTGCTGTAACAGATTTCCAGCCTTTAGAATGTGACAATCACTATCAGCATATTCATTATAATGAAAAACCAGGAAAAAATTTTGTGATGGTGGTAGTAATACACTGAAATGTAATTTAACCTGACAGTATACATAATTTATAAAGTTGCGGCAGGATGAAGCGCTGCCCAATGAGTTTGGAGGCATTTACTAGAACTTAAGAAGTATCTATAGACCTCAGAATTCATTGTGCGACTACCGTCAGCAGTTGCATCATCAATGAAGGTAAGTGGGCCAGTACCTGTGGCAGCCATACATGTCCAAACCATAACACCCCCACCACCATGTATAATAGATTAGTTGGTATGCTTTGGATCTTGGACAGTAACTTTTTGTCTGCACACTATTCTCTTGCCATCACTCTGATAAAGGTTAATCTTCTGACACCAGCAGTAGAGGTCTTCCTTGGCCTGCCAGTCCTTTTGTGATTACTGAGCTCACCAGTGCATTCTTTCTTCTTAATGATATTCCAGACAGATAATTTTGGAAGCCTAAGGTCTGAACCATGTTTATAAATAGTTTTATTTTTGTATTTTAGCCTCATAATAGCTTATTTCATTGGCACAGCTATTCTCCTCATGTGTAACAATGGCAACTACAGACTCCAAATGGTAGAAGCAAGCCTAGGTATCTTATCCCTCCACTAATGTAGTAATGAAACACACCAGCATAATCCCAAACAGCTGTGAAGCCAAATGTCTCAAACATTATGGATCCTTGCAATAAGGAGGACTGTGTATAAAATGAGTTGTCATTTCTATATGGTGAAACTGAAATGTATGCAAATAACTATAAATTAAAGTATGGAATGTGCACTTTAATCATGTCTGGATTATTTGATTTGAAATTTAAACTGTGGAGCAGAGGTGTAAATCAAAGAAAGGTGGTATGGAGGGCACTGTACTTTAGGATTTATGTGTCAAGTAGATGATTTGAACCTCATCACTTTAATATTTGAAAGTCTGTTTGCTTCCTTTCAACTGGTAACATTTTTTACCTTAACAGCAGCTGGGGAGTACATTATAGTAAAATAGGCCGCAATCATAGGGCCTGCAAACTTGAATCGGATACTTATGGCCCCAGTCTTGCTCTCTACTGCGTTTATGGAGACATCCACAGCAGAGCCATCTCCTTAAAATTGTCCAATAAGTTCTTGGCCCGTGGAGGAGGAAGCTCCACCCCCTGAAGACCCTGTTGATATTTTCACCCTTCGGCAGGATGAAGGTGAGCTATCGGTATCTCTCCCGACTGTCTCTTCATGCTGGATTCCTGTCATTTAACACATCATATATCCATTTTATCCCAAAGTGGAAAACTCCGCTGATGAAGTTCTACCCCAGCGGGGAGCTATTTCTGATGGTTCTCTCAGATGGAGTTGGCACGGTTATCATTTCCAGTACTGACAGTACGCTGTAAAGAAAAACCTCCAATCATACTGTAAACTAAAACCAGTTCCTCACCGACAATCCTCATACATGATTTATAAATAATTTCTGGCTCTATAGAAACTTTCATAATAACAGACATATTCCTAAACCTGAAAATAGCTACCCTTCATGGAGAAATGCCATCATCTCATCTGTGGGCAATTTCACCTACATATGATGTTCTGGAGGAACATACAGAAGCCAGTATTGGGATCATCTTAACTTCCAGGGGGGAGTCGAACAGATATCATCTGAACAGACTAGGAACTAGGCTGTGCAGTGTTCCAGTACTGCCATTTCTGCTGCTATTTTCAATCATACAACTTCTGCTGCTTCAAGGCATCTGTAGACGTGTACACACACACACACACACACACACACACACACACACACAATGTTTATTTTTATATTCTTTGTTAATTGTAGTTTTTATTGTATGATTGTATAGTTGTGCTACATTATTCCTCCTGCATTGTCCTTGGCTGCTGTAACAATACAAATTTCCCAACTGTGGTATTAACAAAGGTTCTTATATTTTATCAGGCTGAACTTAACCCAGGTGGGAGACTGTTTTCAGCAAAACATGGGGAACTAAAGCGAAGCTTGAACTGGTCTGATCATGGGACACACGTCTGGCCGGCCAGCCCCCTTCCAGCCAATCCTCCTTGCCCTGGGCCCCCTTCCAGCCAATCCTCCTTGCCCTGGGCCCCCTTCCAACCAATCCTCCTTGCCCTGGGCCCCCTTCCAACCAATCCTCCTTGCCCTGGGTACCCACACTGGGGATCACATCCACTGCCAGAGTTGCATATACCTCACCTTCACATCCCACAAGGGCATTGCATGCTTCAACGTCGGTGCTCGACTCAAGGTCATGCTCTTACATGGTGGTGTTTTGCTCACAATATTTCTGGGAGTATTACAAGCATAGTGCTTGAATCATATCTATTAAAAACACCAGTCAAAACACACTTGAATAATCACACATTTTGGTTAGTACACCACATAATACTAGCTAGTGCAAAGCCTATTTGATAAGACACTATACTTTTTTCTGTACAGTGCTTGTTGGATTTTCTCCCAGCTGCAAAATACAGATTTTGTGTTGCCTAGACTGAACATCTTGGGCAGACACCTTCAGATAAAGAGTCTGGAAATATACTATATAATGTTACACCATATCTGGACCGTCATCACTGACCAGCACTCCCCTAATCCATCGCTTATCTGGGGTCGGGTCGCAGGGGCAGCAGTCTAAGCAGGTATGTCCAGACCTCCCTCTCACCAGCCACCTCCTCCAGCTCTAGCGGGGGAATCCCAAGGTGTTCTCTGACCAGCCAAGAGATGTCATCTTTGTAGCATGGCCAGGTCCCCCTCCCGGATGGACATGCCCAAAACACATTCCCTAGGAGGCGTGCAGGGGACATCCCAGATGCCTGAACCACCTCAACGGGCTCCTTCCTAGATAGGAGCAGCACCTCTACTTTTAGCCAGAATGTCTGAGCTCCTCACCCTCTCTCTATTACATGAGCCCAGACACCCTGCAGAGGAAACTCATTTCTGCCACTTGTATCTACAATCTCTTTCTTTCAGTCACTACACAAAGCTCATAACCATAGTTAAAGGACAGGAAATACAGCTCATTCTGTACCACAACAGAACGGAAGTGTCCGCATTACTGCCGATGCTGCACCGAGCTGCCTGTCAGTCTCCCAATTCATTCGGCCCTCACTTGTGAACAAGACCCCAAGATGCTGCTCCGCTTTCCTACCAGGAGAGGGCAATCCACTCTTTTCTGGTCAAAAACCATGGCCTCAGACTTGGAGGTGCTGATCGTCATGCTGGACGCTTCACACCTAGCTGCAAACTGGCCCAGTGCATGCTGCAGGTCATTAGCCAATTACACCAGAAGGACCACATCATCTACAAACAAAGACATAATCCTGAGGCCCCCCTCTACCTAGAACACAATTTCTGTCAAGGGGCAACTTTAGCGGAGTCCAGCACCCACCGGGAATGAGTCTGACTTACTGCTGGCAATGTGAACCAAACGCTTACTACATTTATACATGGACCTGATCACCCACAGCAATAGACCCGTACCACATACTCCTGAAGTACACCCCAGAGGACACCCAAGGAATATAATCGTATGCCTTTTCCAAATTCACAAAACAGGTGTAGACTGCTTGGGCAAACTCCTATGAGCCAGCATTCTGCGACCAGGAAGAAATCCACATTGTTCCTCGTGGATCTGAGGTTCGACCAATGGACAGACCCTCCTGTCCAATACCCCGGTATAGACCTTCTCAAGGAGGCTGAACTTCTTGAAGATCAAGCAGCAGCACAGCCTCATAACCCAGACGAAGAGACTGAAGAAACAGCTTGAAGGTCAGAACATTTAAACTTCTGCTATCATTTTACAGTCCTGGATTTTTTTTTTAAGTGTATTTTTCAATAAACCGCAGATTACAAAATGAGCTAAAAATCCTATCCATAGAAATTTGCTAGTAATCACCATTGCATATTAAAGATCAAGGCCTAAGCAAGTCAATGCAGAATATGAGTAAACATTGCAGCATTCATGAAGGGATTTTTTCAAAAAACCTCAATAATCATGCCATTCCTACCATCCATCTCCCAACTGCTTACCCAGTAGGTGATTTTGGGCAGACACCACAGTACAGGACACAAAAGTAGAGTAACACTGTACGAGTAACTCACAGAAACCTGCTGACCCATTGTGCCAACAAGTAGAAATCTACTCCAGGCAAAGAAATGCATTAATCCTAAGTTTTAAAACAAAAACATACCTGGGTGCAGTACTGGCCCTATTTATAAATCCATCAACAGTCACAACAGTGTTGAGTAACAATGTGTGTGTGTCTATAATTTGAGTTAATGTAGAAATTAGTGCTGAAATGGAACAAAAAGATGTCATAAAATGCAAAGGTGCAAGAATTTGGGCTGGAAGCATAAATATTTTAAGAGAGATTGGAGAAAATCAGGGTTTATTAAATTACTATGAATTTTCAGAGTTTACAGTTATATACACACAGTTATACATGAAGAAGCTTGCGAATTTAAATCCATATTAAGCTATTTATATTGGTGATTCATCATACTTCAAATCTCATTTAATCATTATACATCCTTGAGATTCACACTGGAGCTCATACTGTTAAAGAATATTATTGTGAATATTAGGGCTGAGTGACATTATGAGGGAGTTACCGTAAAACAGAACAGGCAGGAAGGAGGCGAGAACACAGAGGAATGCATGCTAGGAGTGTTGTCACACCCTGCGCATCAAAAGTGAACAGGGAGGCTCCAGAAAGAGTCAGTGCCTGGCTTTTTACAGCTTTGGCAAAGTGCTTTGTGCCTTAGAGCAGCGTTTCCCAACCCAGGCCTCGGGGACCCCCAGGCAGTTCACATTTCTGTACCGGGGGCGGGAAGGGAGCAAAAACGCAAACCGTCTGGGGGTCCCTGAGGACCGGCTTGGGAAACACTGCCTTAGAGGATGTCTGACAAGCATTCAGACAGGTCTAACCCTCCTTTCACACAACACACAAGACATTCAATGTCAAATGAGGGGTTAGGGGGCATGAATTCCATACACTACAAATGTCATTCTGTGGCCAGAGGGATAAAATCGAAATGTGTCACTACTCTCAAAACATGAGCATATTGTCAGGTATATTTTCTATATCTTGCATAGGTTTTACAATATAAAAATTGTAGAAATTCTAGTATTCCTATCTCTTCATTTCCTCAATGAAACTATGCGATGCTTAATTACCCATTTCAAACAGATTTGGATCATAATCTATTGATCAGAAACAGTGTACGATAAAAAATACCAAATATTCCCATCTCAAAATAACAAAAAAAATGTCAAATATGGGGGAAAATGCCATGGAGAAGGGAACCCCCCGCCCAATTTCAATGAAGCCAGTCAGTTGCCCTTACATGAAGTATAACAATATTACTGTATGGGATTATTTTGGACCTGGGTCTAACCCTATAACCCTACACTAAGCAGGACTCCTGTGTGTTAACTTGGCTTTCATTTGCTGTTACTTTCATCCAATTGACACAGCGTGGAGAACTTAAGGGCAACAGGGCGTATGCGTACACTGCAGGGTGTAACAGAGGCATACGGAAGGCACAGAAACAAATATGATCGGAAAAGATAAATGAGAAAATGGACAGAAAATAAAAAGAATACCCCTTAAACAAAAAGGAGGTTAACAGTGAAATTGAAAATTGAGATAGTAATAAAAACACCATATTAATTTCTCCCCATTTAAGTCCAGTTAAACCCCCACACAACAGAAAAACTATTACCCAGTGCTACGGAAGCCAGCCAGTCACTGCTACGGTTTGAATGTGGAGTCACACGACTAGCAGAATCTTCCGCCGCCTGTCATGTCACTCCTTAGAGTGAGTCTCACTAATGCTGTGGTAAAAGCAGGTCCCACATCACTGCAGCTTACTTTCTCAAGTGTTACCCCTGCTGAACGAGGGTGCTGAATGCGTCAACGGTGTGGCTGCAGATTAAACACTTCCACCGTGAAATTAAAACGAAATAAAAAAAAAAAAAGTTTGGTTTTTCTTTCTTTTTTTTTTTTCCCTGAGGTGAATGTACCCTGAACCACGAGGCTCCACTTAGCAGCACCGCAACCCAAATGTCGTCTGTCACGGAGGGCCTGTCCTTGAGGCCCAAGACCACAACGGGCCAACACCGCCGAAGGGAAGCCCGGCTTTTCCTGCCTGGAGGGCACTCTCACCTCAGGCCCCTCCCACCATCTTGGGGGTGGGGTCAGGAGGGGGGCTTTTATTTGTTCACCGACAGCAGCAGGTTAACCTGTACGAGAAAAACCCATACATTTTTTTTTACCTAGGATGCACTCATCAATTACATACCCTTATGAAATCAAACACGCATGCAGCTTTCCTGGAAGATAAGCATCACTGAATGACTCAGTAAGACGGGGCTCTCTGGCCAGAATACACAGGGAATTACTTGTTCCATCGACGGACAGGCTATGATCTGGAGGTCCTCCCCACTGTATTCCTCCTGAAGCAGGCCATGGAGTCTCTGGAACACCTGCTGGATGTTACTCTGCAAAAGATGAGATGGTGTGACCGTCAGTCTTGAGTCGTTAGGAGCCCACGACGGCCCAGGAGCCGAGCCCTTGCAGCACCACATGGGAGCCAGCCTGACAGCCAGAGCCGAGATGGTACCCCAACCGCACACCTGCCACCCATGAGGACATCCACACATCAGCTCCCCAGGCAGATGGCGCACTGCTAACACCCACCCTGACTGGCTTGAAGAGGATGAACTCTGTGTCCTTATTGGCCAGATACAAGGACATGCTCTGGAGCGTTGCGGGCAGCTTGGTCTTCATCACCCGGTAGGTGGCCATCACGACGTCGTTGATCTTAGCTACACGGGGATGAACAGCCAGCTGTTAAAGTACCGTTTGCTTTTTAATGTGCTCACCAGTCCAGTGCAATAAGGACAAATGCAATGTTAATTATGAGCTAACATTAACCTTTCAGATGGAAAACGAGTTATGAGGCTGAAAGGAGTGTTTAACGCAGGGTAGACTGGGCAGATAGGTCTCTTACCTGGCTGTGCCCAGGGCTGCTTAGACAGGTTATACGTGGGTCCCCCTTGAATTGCCATGGTTTTGAGGGCCGCAACCTGCATTACCAACACAAGAGGAAGAACTGGTGATTCAAGGGCTTCAAATATCACCCCGCATGACAAGGTTAACAGCAGTTGATTTCTCTTCAGCTTTGGAGTCATACCTTGGCCAGAAAGTCCTCCAGACCAGCCACGAAGAGCTGGGTCTGCTGCTGGATGAACTGCTCACAGCTGGACTTGAGGTGCCTGTCTACCTCCTTCTTGGAGTCGATGTAGTGCTCCCTGATCTCTGGTGTTCCCTGAGGCACGAGCAGAGAGGCAGCCTTAATGTCTTCAAAGCCAACACAATGTAGAGCCACAAGAGAAGAGGCGAGGTGCCACCAACAAAATGAGTATACCAACATGAGCACTGCGACTGAAAAGTAAAATCTATGATGTGGGGGGATTTCCATTAATTACTGCTTTGTCATCCTACGGTTATCAAGTTATCATGAGGGGAAGGTTACCTCTAATAGGAATTCAAGGATAGCGTTATTACTGTTGAGTCTGAAGAAACTGGGGACCTTCTTGGGATTCAGGATTTTGAATGCAGCATCTAAAATTTTCAAAGACATTACTCAATAAATTCCATGTTAATGACAAGAGCGCCATCTGGTGTTCACTTATAGATTTAACTGTGAATAAAATGTGCAAATGGATAATTGTTTATGGAAAATACCAGGAATGTTGTAGCAAAATCAGCCAATTTATTGCCTCTCACCTCTGGTTTTCTTCAGGTCCAGGGAAATTTCCTTGATGGCAAAGTCAGTGTGGAAAGGAGCGATCTGCTCACGCAGGATGAGCAGGTGTTTGATGAGGAAGAGCTGTCCGTCGATCTGCGTCTGCTTGGGGGAGGGAGGGGGGGGGGGTGTCATATGACACATTATGCCTAACCAACAGAGTCAAGCCGCCCGCTCTTTAAAAAGCAATGTGTCTAGTGTACATGGGACCCAAAGGCAAAACTGGCCAGTAGAAAGATTCTCAAGAAGAAATCAAGCTGGAGGGTCAAAGTTAAGCCTCATGGGGCCCAACTGCACTTAGGAATCCCAAAATGCCCTACTTCAAGAATTCGCCCTTATAAGGAGACAGCAGGACCCCACAAATTTCAATGAGGGGAATAAAAGGCTTCATCGACGAGTGAATCACGGTGAGCTTGGACTGACCTTGTTCTTCATGATGATGTCTGCGGCCTTCAGCAGGGATTGTATGCAGGCGGATAGTGCCTCCTGTGATAAGCCCTGGAAGACTGCTCTCTGGAGGGGACAGACACGGGCAGATCACTATGGAGACCTGGCAGTGGAGACCCCACAATGGAGACTGGAAACAGTGCCTAGTTGTTCCTGTCCTGTACAGGAATCATCCTTCCATACTGGTTCACTAAACAGCCATAACAGAATCAGACTGCCTTTAAATGCATCTGGTTCGTTTCAGGATTTCTGGGAAGCGAGACTCACGTCGATGCAGCGGTACAGCTTGGAGAGACAGACCAGGGTGCGCCTCACTGTTGGGTACCACATGCCATGCAGGTCGGCCGGTGAGATAGAGCCCTGCGGCCGCGAGGCTCCTGTGCTCGCTGGGAGGGAGAGGGGCAGAGGCGTTATGGATCTGCTTCAGACTCCAGTGTGCTGTTCTACCCCAGCTGGCAACCAGGACCCCTAAGACCCTGTGTTGGATTTTCTGGGTATATGGTCGGTTGGAGTGAACTTCTAAAAGAACCCACATAACATTTGTCATTACTTCACAGGATTGACTTTTGGGATCGGTGTGAGGCTCCATATGGATATAACACGGGCTCGCGTCCGTGGGCCGAGGGTTGACCACCCACCGGGACTGGTGGCTTTCCTCGCTTCCAGATCTTCCAGCTGCACATCTGAAAAGGACTGATCTGTTGCGGTGAGCTTCATCTGCTCCTCCTTCAGGCTCTGGGCGATTTTCTAAAAGACCCAAAATGACTCTGTTGGGATCTTAGGGGATGGAATGGGACCGGATGGGATGGGATGGGACCGGATGGGACGGGAGGCAGACCTCCATCATTTCCAGCTTGTCTGGATAGGCCAGATCTCCTGGCGCGGGGTTGTAGCCAGTGATGTCGGTCTGGATGTAGATGTGCGTCCTGTAGACCAGGCGCTCCTGCACGTCCTCCAGCATCTGCTTCACCACCGCCTCAAAGGCCCCCAGCTGCACAACTACATCATGATGGGGGGGGCACCATTATGAAAATACGGGAGCAAAATGAACAGCTGAAATAAACCCCTCATCTCGTCTAGGGGCTCTGCCATGCAGAGTGACGACACTGACTGATAGCGGCAGCTTTTTAAAACTCATGCAAAGTGATGCAATATAAATTCCTCAGCAGGGGATTTTAATCCTTGGGGGGAGAGAGAGAGAGTCAGAATTCAGCATAAAACCAATATCATCCATAAAAAATTACATGTATGACTATAGCACCAGATAATTCCGTGTTATTTATAAAACATAATCCGCATCACAGGAAGAACGTCAACATTAAATAGCAAGAGGAAGTACAGCATGGACCAAATGCAGTGAACTGAAAATGCCCCCAGGAGTAAAGTAAACATTCTGAATAGCTTTAGCAAACACAGAGTGTTGTACATCAGTTACAGGGTAAATAGTTCTGCTGCAAACAGAAGAACGGTCACGGTAGAGACCACAGCACCAGGTCACTTGTGAGCCAGAGCATAGCCAGCCTCTGGATAAAACTCATTACCATTATTTTGCACATGATCCTCCAGCATCTCATTCTTGAGGATCCCACACAGCTCCGAGAGGGTCTCCAGATGGATGACGTGGATGATGAGAGGCCGAAGCACATCATATAGGGACAGGCAGAGCCTTTCCAGGAGCTCACTGAGAAAAGGGTGATAGACCAGGTTAGGGGGACACCCAGGAAGCCCATAAAGCGGTTTCAGGTGAGTAACTATGGTTAAATCCATCATTCTTTAATATTAAAATGCCATCAGTACAGGGCAGACAGGGGAATCTCAGGAATCCTAGCTGCACTCACTCCAGCTTCGGTGTGGGTTTGGAGAAGAACTCGCTGTAAAGCTGATGTTCGTCCTGACACACATGGAGCATGAAGGCACAACCGCTGCGGACCTGGGGCAAAAACACGGGTGATGCACACATGCATCGCTGTATCTCAGGCCACTGCCCTCCGTAATCCACTTCCTGTTTGAGTAGAGACTGTCTGCATGCTTGAAAAGTACTGGGCTTCATTGTGACCTTTAACCTTTGATGACATCATACCAAAAAGGCAACGATTCTGACAGTGAGAGTCCCCTGTGTCAAAGTCCCCTCACCAATGCACAGTGGTCCTTGTTGTTCTGGCTGGTGAGGTCTGTGATGGTGGAACTGATGCTTGGGGCCAGAAGAACCTGCCTCTGGTCCAGGTAGCACTGGTGAATCTCCCCCAGCAGCTGCTGATACCTGTAGGGGGCAGGGCAGAGGTCTCTGATTGAACAGGTAAGGCGGGGAAACATCCTCATCCAGCACCCACTTCGCATAAGGTGTGTGATTATGGAATCTCAAAAAATAAAAAAGTGTATATTCATAATTATCGTACGATAACTTTTGCAACAAATCTATCATTTAAAAACCTGTTCACAATCCAGGAGTCCTCCTAAATGAGGAGTTAGTATCAGGGTTCAAAAATCACAGGTACTCACTCAGGTATCTTCTCTGACCTCTGCTCTATCTGCTCTATCAGCGTCTGTGAGACACACACACACACACACACACACACACACACACACACACACACACACACACACACACACACACAGGACAACTTATTTTGAAAGCAGGACACATACGGTGAAGGGTTTCATCGTACATTTAAGAAAAGAATCGAACATACATAGTGAAGTTAAACATCCTGTTCTGGTCACGGTTATCGTTAAAACAAAAAGCAAAAGAAAACACAATAAAAATAGTCCATAAAAAATAAAACGACTAAACAAAACCACACACAAACTGAGTATTCCTTCCAAAAATAACAAATTAAACAAAAGTCATATACTTTCCTTTATCATTTTTAAATATTATTTAGCTAAAATAATGATTTGTTAATCTGTAACGACCGTTAATAATACCTGGAACATGCTTTGTGTATTTTGAGGACATTAGTAAATTCTGTATACTGTGTAATCATGTAGGACACACAAAGACCAGACATCCAAAATAATGCTACAATGTTTAGTCTATCCCTAGAAATAAAATTACTTAAACTGAAATAAAAACATAACACAAAACACAAATACACATTTCATAAAAGCTAATAAAGCCCCACTAAAAACAAAAACTAATCTGGATTTCAAATTAAAATTGAAAATATTTAACAATCAAAACTTGTATCAATACTGATGCTGGCCGGATGGATCGTTTCACGTACTTTCACTTTGGGGGCGGCCGCCCTGAATTTCACGTAGTACAGAGTGAAGGCGTTATCCACACTGGCTGCACCCAGAGGCTCCTGGGAGAAGAACAACAACAGAGGTGCCCTGGGAAATTAGTTCACTGGCCCAACACGCCAAGCCCACGTGACGTCGGCCAGGAGTTGCATAGCACTCACCCGCTTCATCAGCTGGCTGGTGAGATTCTGCAGCGTATTCACAGTGTGGCTCTTCATGAGGAACATGGCCTTGGAGAGACACTGCTTAAACTTCACCATGTAGGCTGGATAGTCTTTGAAGTTTGGCTGAGGTAGGGAAGGAAAGTAAAAATGGCTGTTTAGTAAACAAAAAGGACAAGATTGAATCATTTCAGACAGAGAATACTATCTGTGTTATCGGCACAGTGGTAATGAATTTACTGAAATGCTAAGTCATTTAATGCATTTAATCAGCTTAATTAGACTACAGCTACATCAATACCGCTGTAAATCGCAACATGGCGTACCGATTACTTACATGCGAGGAAACGTATTCTATACAATCATCCAATTTGGAGAGCATTGGAATAAAACCCTCACTGTTCACAGACAAAGTGGAGGAGTTCAGCCTCTGAAAAACCAGAAGATTATATGATTAATTACGCTGATATTATCATTGCTATCAGTCTTCTTATTAAACTGGGTAAGTGGTAGGAATTGTTATTTTAATCATTATAATGCGAAGCCTTGGGTTTTAAGTCAACACAAGGCCTCCTACCGTGTTGATGTTCTCCAGCTCATTGAAGTAGGACAGCTTCTGCTGTATGCTCTCTGCCAGGTCCACCAACTCAGACTGTAAGAGGAACACCACCAGGAACAGTAAATTGGGGGGGCCGGGTGGGCAGTCTCAGTGTGCGTCAGCTAAGGTAGCATTACCATGAGGCAAGAATCAGGGGGAAATGGAACGGATTGTCAGCACACATTACATTCCCAACATCCACATGGCAAATTTATCTTAAACTAGCACAACTAGCACTAATAGCATAATATCAGGGTCAGTTCCCCTTGGCTTTGTGTTGGTGATAGAATTTGGCCTTCAGGAAATCCTGCTCTACAGCCAGAAGATCAGAGGGCACATGGGTATGCAGAGAACTCGGCAATCACCTGCTCCAACAGCAGCCGCTCGCATGCTTCGTGAAGTGTGCCCGTCTTGGTGGACACAAACAGGTACTGCTTTTGAAGGGAGTCCAGGTGCTGCAGGGCGGCGTCCACATCGGCCAAGATGGCATCGCACTGCTCCTGGTACCCACTCAGGTCATCCCTCGTTGTTCTGCCAGGGGAGAGCCATGAGCTTACAGCCCTCCTGGACCATCAAGGGCACTGCCTGGCTATGACCAGCTGAACAGAGATCATGAAGGACACCTACTGCACAGCACCGAGAAAAGGTCTACTTTAGGTAATAAAGATTCCTTTCTTGACTTGACAAGTCATCTTGTACCCACCTACAGTTACATCCAAGTGCTTTGAGTTGTCTATATACCAGTATGTGTTAAACATTACATATGCAGGTGTAAAACATATGCAAAGACTTCTAATTGCCCTCTCCACAGACAAACTTATGACTGATGGCTATGCTGGAATTCATATTTTACCAAAGTGAAACCAATCAAAATGCACCCAGCCAATCATAAAGCAAAACATCACCGAAAAACAGTCATGTTAGGGTGTCCCAACTAGACAGCTTATATGCAGGTCAAGTCAGGTCAGGTTGGGGAGCATGCACTGATGCAGCGCATTGCCACACCCACCACACAAAAGAACACCTGGGGATTCCCGGCTGGCGACCCCCAAGGAAGACAGGCGGTCCAGTCCCACCATCTACAAACGGGCATCTATCTGCCGCAGTCAGGTGTTACGTGGGCATCCCCTTGGCCTGGTCCAGCCGCTCGGGTCCTCAGCAACGAGGATCCTGCGAGCCGGATCACCCTCATGGAATCGTGCCATAACTGACACTTCCTCACAATGCAGGTAATGTGCCTGATTCAGGACTCCGTTCCAAAGTCAAACTAGCAGTACCCAAGAATTCTGCTTATATGCACTAGCATTAAAATACAAGTGCTGCCATTACTGGGCCATAACAGGGTAAAATTACATTTCTATCACCCCCACCCCCGCTCCCCATACCTGTACTTTTCTCCTTCGTCCCGATCCATCTGTGACTGCAACTTTGAAAACCAGGAAAAAAACTGCCGGAAGACAGACAAAAGGAAGGAATCAGCCTTTTCGAATATACTTTTTAATAAAACAGGGAAGAGTGTCACACTAAGATGGCCTCCCATGCATAAGTGCAGAGCACTGACCTGCTGAGCCGTCTCTATCCTATCGCTTTCCATGTCGAGCGACTGAAAGCCCTTCAGTAGGATGTCCTCGGTAGACGCCGGCACTGTGGTCGTGAATGGGGAGTGCAGAGCGCGGGACGTTAGGCTACACAAGTCCTCAATGGGCAGCTACATATGACAGGCACAAGACTGACCAATCAGTTATCACATGGAAATGGACATATGGAGGCATGTACACAGTCAACCACAATCATATTCAGCTAACATTTAGTATATGGGCAGACATAACTGATTTTGCAGTTTTTACCAGTAAAGCAGCAGAACCAGATATTACAGTTTTATTTTAACACTACTGCTCCACATAAAAAGCAATCAGGTTATTTCATGAAATGTGTGACATACAAAACTTAGAGAACAAGCAGGGGAAGCAATGAGCACGCATAGTACTGGAATGTTTTAATTATTTACACTGTTATAATAACCTAATGAGAAGCTCTGAAAAGCACAGTGTTCAGATGGCCAAAAATATTATCGACTGTGAATGGTTTATTGGGGGGTCGTTCAATTAATTATCTGGTAATTTGCACTTGTCGTTAATAAGTTTTAATGACATATCTGAGACGTGAACGTGGGGCAGTTCTGTTATTACGAATATAAACCAGACAGAAACAAAAATCTGAAGGACAAAGGATAATGCTGACATATGCGTTCTAGTATTTTAATTATAGGGGTCAAGACATAATATTGTAAACAGGCTTTTACAAATTTAGCCACTAACTACATTGCAAGCTGCTAATACCCTCGCTATGACAGAGGGCTGTAGAAACATACTATGCAGTTTTTAACATATGATATCTTGCTTTATATAGATAACAAATATATATATATATATATGATCAGCAAACGAGTGTCGCTGAGATTACAGTCTAAGACACCCAGAGCAACGACTTAAAACTCAGCTACGTGATCGCATGTGGACTAGCTGTCCATTGCAACTGAATATTGAAGAAGCGGCCGTTCACCTCCGAGGGAATTGGAAGCGTTTCGGCGGCTGCGCGGATCTCCATGATTGAGTCCGTCTGCCTCTCTGTCAACGGAGCCATGGGATCTGTGCGACGATCCCAAAGAGACAGCTTTTCTCTGGTTTCTTTATCAGTCAAATCAGAAGGCGACTTATCCACCGCCGCCATCATTAATGTCAATACTGCCCCAGTCGCGGAAGGCGGAACCTTCATTCCAGGTGGGCGAATCCACGTCCTACGATGCTCACTTCCGGTATGAGGGTGACGAAAGTTCCGGCCGGTTTGTAACCGGAAATTGCGCAGTTAAAGAAGTTTAATTTGTACCGGTATTGGCGTGTACGCAATTTATGCATCGGTGTTTTGGCTTGTTTTACAACATTACTTAGACATTTGGATGGACTTGATCATTCTGCGTTTGCCTGAAACCATTTTGATGCGTATTTGTTTTTTTATTGGCTGTTTGGTTTGTAGTGGTAAAACAAGCTGCTTTAAGCATGGGATATTCCTCACTGTGATTGGACTATTCGGGTCGAAGGGGGCGGAAGCATTGCGTCAGGTTCCTTTTACCCCGCCTTCCATCGTACCCACCGGCCAAGCCCCGCCCCTTTGTGGCGTTTAATGTCGGCAGCATATACAGTCCCAAAACTGCAGCACAACAAACCCATTAACACAATGGGGGCATCCATAAATGCATATTTGTTTGCTAAGTAGTAGGCAAAAATGTCGTATGGGAAGTGAGCAGTACATCCGAATCCTCAGTAGGAATTAGACGGTACCTGTACCACTGGAGATGCAACCCTCGTTTACACAGAAATTTGTGGCGAGATAGCGGAGGAGGTAGCATTTCTGTACAAATTCAAGTAGAAAACAATACCCAGTCAGATTAGTTGACTTGATTGTGTATTTTTTTTAATTATGCCATTTGTTGGTTAACCTAATGCCTTGGTTAGGTGATATGCAAGATGGCGAGTGTACTACACGGTGGGGATCCTGACAGAATTTTTTAGTGATGCAAACACTAGACACTGAGCATGTGATGGTATAATGCAATTCCAAACCGCATGTCTTTGGACTGTGGGGGGAAACCGGAGTACCCGAAGGAAACCCCACACCAACATGGGGAGAACATGCAAACTCCGCACAGATGTGACCCAGACGGAGACTCGAACCTGGGTCCCAGAGGTGTGAGGCAACAGTGCTAACCACTGACCCAACCCTTCATTTCTGTGACTATCAACCTGGTAAGCTGATGTTTAGAAAGTAATGAGAAAATGTGACAAAAATTTGTTCTTTTAGTGCACCCTTTTCTGAAATAATGTCAATATAGATATACAAGGCAATTTAATTGAGTCCATCATTCGTATATTTTCTGTACGCACTTGTCCTATTCTGGGTCACAGTGGTCCGCAGTGTATCCCGGAAGCTATGAGCAAAAGACAGAGAATAAGCTAGGAACCTCGGATAGGTCACCAATCCATTGCCTGGCACACACACCATTCACACACACCACTCACACACACCATTCACACACACATTCCCACCTACTGACAGTTTGGCAACTCCAATTCACTGTAGCATGCTTTTGGACTGTGGGGAGAAATCCAGTTTCGTATCACATAGAATATCTTTTTAATGGCAATGTATAATCACAATGACCGTTTTCATGAAAAAAAAAAACACGTATTGTGCTAAATGGCACCATGCTAACCACTGCACCACCATGCTGCCCCATGAAATATCCCATGTAATTATTTTGTATTTCAATTAATAGGCCTACAATGCTGTAAAAGTGACTTTTTGAAGCCAGAACTGTGAATTTGCAGAGGAAAGAAGTCGGCTACAGTATAAGTTTGTCAACCCAATCTTGGTTTATACCGCAAAAGTTCAGTCTTAATAAGTATATAAATACATGTAAAAATAATGACTTCATCAAGAAGAGCCTGTAGCACCAATCTTGATGTATTCTGCTACGGTCTGGAAGAGTTTTGTTTCTGTTGTGAAGAACTACTTGGGTAATCACAGAGCAAATAAGTATGAAAAATTGGTGCAGGATATGCTTGCTAACTTCATAAATTTGGGAGTTAATATGAGCATAAAGATGCACTCCATAGCCATTTAAACAGATTTCCAGATAACCTTGGAGATTTCAGTGAGGAACAAGGTGAGAGGTTCCACCAGGATATGAAGGTGATGGAGGAGAGCTATCAAGGCAGATGGGACATACACATGATGGCAGACTGCTGTTGGAGTCTCCAACGAGATTGTCCTGATGACAGACATAAAAGGAAATTGCATAAACAGCATTTTTTGAAGCATTGAAATTAATAACAATTAACTAATTAATATTTTAATAATTAATCAAATTATAAATAACTTTCCTATCACTGATTTGCAGAGAGCAGAAGAGATTTCAGAGACTTTGACTATCTCTGGGAAGGGAGCCAGTTCAATGATGTAGAAGTGGAAAATATACAACACCAGCTAGAAAACTCTTACCATTCTTTCAAAGTGGCATGTAATTGGCTAAGAAGAATAAACCGACTAACAATTTGATAAAGGTATCTCAGACTGAGAAAGAAGCTGAGTTCAGATTAAACACTGAACAATTTTCTCTGAATGTAATGTGCATTTTGCAAATGTAACACTGCATTTTGCTTTTATAAATCCTGCACAGCCCATAAACTAGTCAGTATTAGGTCTAATGTGAAGTATAGTCACCATCTGCATAATATCAGCTGTAAGAACATCCATCCATTTTCCAAACAATTTGTGATAAAAACAGTGCTGACCTGAAACACATAAGCAACATGGCATAAAAAGACTGAAAATTAAAAACAAAAAAAGAGAAAAACAAATGTCCTAGATTGGCAACTGAGAATTGCTGGCAAAGTTTAAAATTGCTGTCCCCTGATGATCGCATCTATGTTGACAGATCTAGAACCGTTCTCACAGGAAAGGGGTAATATTACACAATGCAGATGTGCAAATCTGGGAGAGGCTTTTGCCCCAACAGACTTGCAGCTGCCAAGTGTTTATAGCAAGTTTTGACTTGAGGCTGTGAAATGCACCACTTAGGCTTAGCTAACCATGACCACCAATAAAGGAATCATTAACTGCTGTTTTTACACTGAACAAAATGTATTCATGGACTGAAGTATTGAACAGACAATTTAATTAATAAATCCAACTCACACATATTTGACATTAAGGAATTTGTATAATATTCTTAACATTCAGCTTGCCAAATTATATTGAATAGTAATATATTTAATAGTAAGTAATATTTAAGATATCGAAGGAATTTTGTTCAGTTTTACCATGTTGTTTGTCACATTAACTCAAAAATGCTTTAAAGAAACTTGAGTTCACTTTCTTTAAAAGGTACATTCCAAAAAGTTGTACGGCAATGTGGCTCTTAGTCTTTATAAATCCCTTATTGATTTAAACTTTATGTGACCCGGCTTCTGCTTAATCTTCGCTAAGAGTGCAGCTGCGATCCCCCCCACACTGGAAAGCCACCTGCCTCCTAACGCCATTGCATGATAATTCTGACATCAACATTAATTCAGTTAGAAGCTTCAGTTTTTTATTACAACTGACTGTTAGGAAGTTAAAATCAAACTTTTAAGCCATATTATTTACATGATGAACAACAATCCTTTCTTCTAAGGTTGCGTGTCCCAGCCGGAAAGATTCCTGACAGGAAAACAGCTGGATGACTTGATAAACAGTTTCGTTTGATTCGGCATGATTAACAAGCAGGAGGTGCATCATTAGGTGTGTTTTATCTAAGCGGTCTGCTGAAGATATAAATTGTTTGGATTGCAGAGAAATCAAACCTTAACTTAAACGGGTTGACTAATTGAACCAAACCCAGAGGTTCAACGTCGGAGATTGCAAACGTGCTTTTCATTGAAGAAATTTAAATTTGATTTTCTTTTCATAGGCCACTGAAATGTTGATATGATGATTAGAATTGCACTGCAGAGCAATTCCAAGTGTAGGTGTCTTCAGAACATGGATTAGATCGACATTGGAAAAATGCGGAGGACCGAGTCTAACTGTCTCTAGTTGCAAGATTTTGGGTGTCTTATTACTTAAATTGAATGTAATCAATTAAATTGTACAAATGAGTGGTTCTCAGTCCTTGCCCAGGAGACCCACGGATAAAACTGTCAAAGCATGAATTGCTGTTTTATTGTATAGACCTATATTCACCACTAGATGGCAGGAGACATTCATTCCAGTTAATGGAAAGTGCGTTTTTTCGCGCAGTTTGTGAAGAACACGCTAAGTTGGTTCGGTTGTTTATACCTGATTTGTATCTTGATTTTTCTTCCACATAGTCACATCACGCCACTAGCTTTCCCAAACACATTATAAAACAATCTTTTAAATTACTCGAAAAACTAAAGTCCTAACTGATCTGCTAGTGTTCATTTGTGTTATGCATTCTCAGTAATATATCTTCATATGAAACGTAAATATCTTAAGTAACACATGCAATTCATTAACTCATCTATAGTCTGATGATAATATTTGAAAAATATGAAGAGTGATTATTTCAAGAAATGCTCATTCCTAAGTTAAACTGACATTTGGAATAACATTCACACACCACAGTCCTGCATATTAAAATGGTTTATTCAGTGGAGTAGTGACCCTTCCACAAAGGGCAAATTTCTAGCACATTTACTGCAAAATTGAAAACATGGACATGCAAGGAGCACAAAAAAGGGATTTTCAGTCAGCATAAGCGCTCAGCATTGACTTTAAAATTCTCTTCTGGGAAAATATACTTTGTTTGTTGGATTGTACACAGATACTGAGTCAGTGATAAAGAAAAGACTGTTTGTCTTTCGTACTCCAGAACATTTGAAAAGGGCAGATTGTGCAGGCTGTCCGTATCATAAGACACTTGCTGGCGATTAAGTCGAGGGGAACAGAAGTATGGTCTGAGAAGAAAATCGACAGAGAGCACGCCATTCCTGTCTACATGACTGTAGACTGTTAAGCGATGTTAAAAAAAATTGCTCGAGCTCCATGTCAAGCATCTTGTTCATTCTCCTGCAGTAGTGATGAGCAATTTGTCTTGAATGCTGCATGGGACTTTTCACGAAAAGGAACGCAGAATATCTTACAGCAAATGAAGTGGAATCTACTTCAGCTGCTTCAATTTGCACACACAAATGATTGTTTCCGTCTTAGTCAGATGGCACAATATCAAGAACGCCTCCGTTCTGCAGGACCGATGAAGCTGGGTGTTCTCTAACAATGAAACATTTGCCAGATGTTCAAAGAAGATCCATTCTGTGTTTCAACTACAGCAGGTTATGTTAGCTAAACAGAGAAAATCTTCTGCAATTCTGTCGCCTTATAATCTGATCTCAGTTGAACTATCCCTTTATTCTCAAGAATAGCAACAATTGCGAGACTTCCACTCACTTTAAAAATGTGTATTGTTAAGTATGAGGTTTTATGATTTTCAAAAAGTGCATTTGCATTCATACTCAGCTGCTTATGGTGTTGCCTTGATGGATGTACATTGTGAGTAGACTGCTTTCCCCATAAAATGCCCTCCAGATACTGATTCCTTAAATAACTGTAGTTATTTTCATCACTGTTGGCTTCTGTGTCTCTACAGTCTATGTGCACCTTACTTGAAACATTTTATGTTTGCTCTAGAATATCTGCTATTCCCATGAGAATGCTGAAACATTTTTAAAAGCAAAATGGAGGGAATTTATTCATCTTCCATCTAAAAGCATCCTGAACATATACTGCCATAAACTGAGGTTTTAAAACCATTTTAAAGCCAGTGTTTTAAGTTAGAATTTATTAGGCAGGTCCCGCTAAATTTGGCACACACTCGCCCTGATTCTGATGCACCCCTGCTCTGGGCTGCCCCCACCAGCTCCTCTCCCCTTGCCACCAGCGGCCTTCGCTCTCTGACATCATGCATATCGATGGCTCCCACGAGGGGCATGGCTCCCTTGCCCCTTCTGTGCCTTTGGTCCGACAAGGCTCCCAGCAAGGCATCCTTTTAATTCTCCATCAGTCAAAGGCCCCAGAACGGCATTTTGTCATTAATTAACCGGCCCTTTTCAGCTCCCTCCCCCTCCCCCGAAAGATAATCTCCTCTCTGTTGGGGTGCGGGTCCTTTTCATGCCGCATTTTTCAGCATTTATCTCAGCCCTGTTCTGCCTCTCAGTGTGAGAAATCAGTTTCCATAGTACCCTGTCTTCCTGGACCATTTACCTCCCGTCTGGACGCCGAAATGCTTCGGAGAAGCCGTTCTTGCCTTAACCTCCTAAAGTACTGCATTCGTTCCAGCCAGCCGAGGTGAACTGGATATCAGATTGGCCTGAGGTGCCATTTCAAGTTGCGTCAGATGAAATGGCACCTTCTTGTACGTGTTTGCGCTCCGGTTTTCAGTTCCACCCTGAGTTAAATGTGAGCGTGCCTTCGGACAGATGAGGAACCTGGAGAGACAGTGACCCGTCTCTCCTTTTAAAACCCACTAGCTGCCTTCTTTCATGCCTTTGGAGTCACTTTCAACATATTATTATCACAAATTACACAAAAAAACAGAGGACTCCTTTATGCCAGTAGTAAAGTGGTCTCACTGGAGGTTTTCACTAATGTAGGGATTCAGCCCTCAGTGTCCTTCATGTGTCCTGCTAATCTAGGAACTTCTGGGAGTTCCATCCACACAATTCAGACCAGGATGGTTTTCACCACCTTCTAGGCATGTTTGGGTTGTAGGTTGCCTACAGCAGAGAGGTCTACACAGCCCAGGGGTCTTGGTGACACCCTCCCACCGGGATGACACTCTGTCAGAGTCTGTTGGAGGGTGAGGTCACAGCAAGTTCATTCACACATGTCTTCCAATTTTAATTTTGTCTTTGCCGGGGAACAAAAACATGTGTCAGAAGGAATCACAGCATCTCCGGGAGGTCATTGATCAGCACTGAATGCTACTTTTAAAATATCGCAGCTTAATGAAAGTAATTTGCATCAAGTGAATTGCTCTAAATGTTATATGGACAAATGACTCACATATCTATAAACTATATTAAATGGAAATCTAATCTGACTGCGAATACAGTTGCATTCATGCACATCTCATATCAGTTTCCCCAACATAAACTTAAATAAGTTATGACCCTTGTATTTTTATAATTGCATTTAAAGTTTTAACTAATAATTTTTTAAGGGGTGATTATTGATAGTTTAGCTAAAGATTTTCATATATCCTCGATATATTGTTTAATGTGCAAATTATGTATTTATACGATGGGGTTAAGCTTTAATTTATCTAAATGTTCACATTATTAATGTAGTAAATGAGCTATATATTTAGTGTGTTGCTAATAAAGACCAAAACAAAGTGGTGGAACATATATTTTTTTTATATTTCACAAAAAATGTACAAGGAAAAAGCATTGCACTGCAATCCCCTGCAAGGTCCAGCGATCCTTTCTCCATGAGTGAGTGTCCAAAAGTTCGACAAACATTGCGATAAGATGTACATGGGGAGGGCAAACCAGCAGCAAGGAATGCATGCCTTTCTGTAGATTTAACGAAAAAGAGAAAATCAATCCAGTCCATTTGAGTCCATTTCCACGCTGCTGTCAAAGCAATTTTCAATAAAAGCTGAGATTTACTTTAAGATAAAACATGCCCACAACACGGGGTGGAGATTTAACCTTCAACAGTGCTGTCGAGCTGAACAACATCGGCAGTTTATTTTTTATTTTTGTCCTCATGCCTGACCTTGTTAGTGAGCAATTAAAACCCAAAGGATGGAGCAGATGCTGTGTGAATGACCCTTAAAGATGCTGCCCCCCTGTGGCAGGTGAACGTCTGATGGAGCAAAAGAATTTTCTGCTCCCGGCTATGGATCAACTCAGTTTTTGCCCTAAACGCAAATGTTGGCGCAAAACCCGCACATGGTGCATAAATTCCCTTTGTGGGCGAGATAAGTAGGATTTAAAATAATCAAGAGTTAACTGCATTACCTACACCTCTGCTCAGAAACGGTCGTCCTGGATGATTTAACCTGAACTTCGGGAGAGAAGTGTTAGAATGCGATGGCTATATTAAAAAAAAAGAGAAAATGGCAGACAAAGCTGTAATAGCAAGGACAGCGTAAACAAAAATGACTGATTCTGCTCTAGTTTTCCCTCTTGGGACAGTCATACGGATCAATGCAGAGTGGTGCTTGTTAGCGATTTTACGAGTTTGTTCCATCGGCATACGGTTGACAGCTGTCAGGTCTGCAGAAACGAAACAACACTAAACAAGTACAGCTTGTCATTAAATCCCGAATGAAAGAGATACACAACTGTGCCCCAAAAAGCTATTCGGAAAGTTTCAAAAACTTTCCATAGCGCCCAAAGTCAACTAAGTGTAAATGAAGTAGTTAACCATGTGCAAAGCAAGAGAAATCCTACTCTGTTTTATTCATAAATAATTTATCGCTATTAATTTATTACTATAAGAGCGTAAGTAAAAATATTTTAAGCAGTTTTTATGTCTCCTTTTGTATGAAGCAGTGCTGATGGTGAGTCTAGACAGTGTGTCTGAGAATACAGCTCTCTCTCTCTCTCTCTCTCTCTCTCTCTCTTCCAGCCTTTCTTTCTCTCTTTGTCTCTCCATTAGTCTTGCAGCTCGGCGCCTTCCAGGTGGTCAGGGATGGGCAGGCCACTTAGCACGGTCAGGCACTTGTTCCACACGCTGAAGACAGGGCAGACAGGCTGGGCGAAGGCGATGTCAAAGGTGTGCAGCTGCTGCGAGCCCGCAGCGTCATAGAAGGCCAGCGAGCCGCCGTCGTAGTCCAGCAGCACGCCCACGCGCCGCAGATGCGGGGACGGCTCCACCGGCGCCTCCTTCCCGTTGTGCCGCGCTACCCAGGAGTTGTTGCAGCGGCAGAGAACCCAAGAGGACGAGTTCCTGCCGATCCACTCGTGCTTTGGCGCTGACTTGTAGGCGATGCCTACGGCGTACCTTTTGGGGACAGGAAGGACAAAGATTGGCTATCTTTGCGTTTACAGACAGTGAGGGTATATCTAATTTATGTAAGCTGTACTACGCAAAATTTTTAGGCACTCAAATTAAATGATGCTTAAATGATCTGCTTAAATTATGATATTATGTCTGTTAAAATGTGTCAGCTTTGCCATTTCTAAACCTCCCATAAAATCACCCCAGTATTTGCAGCAACCATCAAATGCAGCCATATATTTTTTTGAATCTACCAATACCATACATAGTCTGGCTAATCACCACAAGCATACCACGTCTGTCTAATCAATACCTCATTGAGTTAACTAATTAAATTAATTAATTATGTGTCTAAGACTTTTGCACAGTACCATTAATATATAAACACAGACAGGTAATGTCACGCCCCCTTGGGCGGGGACCAGCGGGTGCACCTAATTAGGCTTAAAGAGGGGTAATACAAAGGGAAGATGCATGCAGCAAAGGTGGCGAAGTATTTGCCAATGGTTTCATGCGAGACCGAGCGCTTTCTTATCTGGTGTCTTTCTCTCATTCCTTGCTGCATCTGTCTACCTTATGTCTGCTCCTCACCCTGCCTGCCTTCCTTCCCCAGGCCAGCCCTCGTTCCTGATCCTCCCGTCCTGCCTTCCCTGCCAGCCCCGGGACCTCTCGTCTTCCCTTCCCTTCGTCTCCGTGTCCCGTGCCTGCTTGTAGGACTGACCACTACGGCATCCGACCCTGCCTTCTGACTACGATCATTCTCTTTGCTGTGCCCTCTGAAAGCCCTTTGCCTGTCTGATCTAATAAAGATCACGTTGTCCCGCATCTCTGGGTCTGTTTCCCTGTCTGGATGTACCTCACAGGTAAATTTCATTAATGGGGTTTGACTTCCTTTCTATTGGCCTGTTTGTTCTATTTCTATTGGCCTGTTTCTTCTATTTCAGACAGAGTGGGATTTCTAGAAAAGCTTATTGCAACTTTTTCCATTTACGGTATATATTGTATGTTGTAATTCAGTTTATGAAGTGCTATGTGAAATGAAACAGTGCCATATACAAGGATTTCACTTGCATTGACTTCTGGATAAAATTCTACCTACTAAATATCAAAAAATGAAGAAAACATGCTTCTCAGAACCCAAAACACATAAAACAAGGGTGGTCACATGACCACATACCACGTGCTTCCTCCAATCAGAGCTTCCCAGTAGTGGCGGCCGCTGTCGATGTAGACATTGCCGGTGACACCGTAAGTGCTCTGGCTGCCGAAGCGCTCCTGCCCGTGGCTCTTCTTGGACGACGTCTCGTCGCGCTCCACCGTTAGGTTGTCGTGGGAAATCTTCAGCTTACGGTGCGCCGACTTGGGGTCCAGCTTAAAAGGCTGACCTGGACAAGGCCAAAGTGGTTTCGGTAAGGGCCTTTACTGTAGCTGCCTGCTTATGTATAATCTATAGAAAAAGAAAAACTATACGGAAACTATGCAAAATTTCATGATTAACGTGATTACAACGATAAAGTGTAATATGAAGTGATTAGTTGTCATTGGTCACACACCACAGCACAACCACAAAACATCCTCTGCATTTAGCCCATATGTGACATCATGACACAGCAGGGGGTAACAAATTCAGCGCCCAGGGGGGCAGTACCTTGCTTACAATACCTCAGTGGTACTCTGCTAGTTATGGATTCCAAGCAGCAACCTTCTGACTACAAGTGCACTTCCCTAACCCTTAGGCCACCACTGTTTACGTGTAAGGAGGCTGAATGTGACTCAGCAGGCTAAGCCTATGGCCGTTCTCAGAAGATCACCAGGTCAAGCCTTCGGAGAACAGTCACATGTCTGGTGGCCGTTCAGCAAGGCCCTTAACCCCCAGCTCCAGGTGTGCTACACACTGTACCACTGTAACTACGATAAAAAATACATTTGGGGCCCCCAACAACACAGGGCCCCAGGTCATAGCCCAAGTTAGCCTGTGCATAAACCTGGCCTTCCACACACACACAGGCAGGATCCATACTGTTGGTCTTAAGCCTCGCTGGCTCGCTGCTGCGGCTGCCCGCCTGGTTGATGGCCTTGACGATGAAGATGTAGCGGGTGCCGCTCTGCAGGCCGTGCACCGTGTAGTGATTCTGCTTGATGTTGGGTACGATCATCCAGCTGTCGGCCGAGTTGCAGAGGCCTGTCGAGAGATGTGGGGGGGGGGGGGGGGGGGGGGGTGTCAGAGCGGGAAGCCTCTTGGGAGCTCAGGGAGAACACAGTGACAGCAGAGAAACTCTGCACGCATACGGTGATATTTTAATGCTGAACTGAACTCCGTGTAAAAGACAGAAGGTCCATCCCTTCTTATCCTCACTTAATCATCTTGCAATTCACACATTGCATGTGTTTATTTTCCCAGTCACCCTGTGCTTTGGAAGACAGCATGATGGAGAAATGTTACACTTTGAGTATTCTCCACGATAGGGGTTCCCAACCCCCAGTCCACGGACTGGTACCGGTCAGTGGCCGGTACTCCAGAGCTCCGCAGGTTTTGTGGAGGGGTTTGTTAATTTACAAAAATAAATAACATATTTTGCATTTATTTATGATCCCTCTGTTTGTATCTGAAAAAATATGCAAACAGTTAAACGTATGAAATCAATCACCCAGCCGGTTCCTGAAATTTTTATACGATGTACATTAGCCCATGAACATCAAAAGACTGGGAACCCCCTCTGTGACGTGTGTGGGAGGCCCATCTTGCCCTAATCATGAGACTTTACTTTGAATTTTTCCCTTTTTTGTTTGGAGGGGGTGAACTACATGACAAAAAAGGAGAAACCAGCCCCATCTCCCTGCCACCCATAAACTCCCTGAGTACCACACTCCTGTCCCCAGGCTGGGGGGGCTTCCCTGGCACCCCCATCACCCACCACCGCGTGCAATGTGTCAGAGCCGACGCCGCTCAGCCTCCGGGTTTCCTCATGCCCCTGTGATTGTCCCAGACTGGCTCATCTGGGCTGATTAATGCGGTATAACGTGTGACTGACTGCCCTCTGGTGGACACGCCCCGCCCTGGATTAGGTCCTGTCTACCAGGATAAGCTTCATATTAATGCGGCCTTAGGCAGGGTAAGCAGTTTGGGCGGACAACTGGATGGAAAACAAACACTAAATCACATTGAACGAAGCACAACAGGTTAAGCACACATAAATCTATAAATTATATTTACCGTTAGACTTCAAATGCAGCCAAATGAAAGGCAATCTCATTTTCTATCACTCCCACCCTAAATTCTGCACAGGATCTGTGGGTCCCGCAGCCCCCTTTTCCCATTTCCTTCATTTGGCATCAAGACACAATCTCTTAAGTGCCAAAAATCTGCCAGAAACGGCCTCATGCAGAGCTAAAAAAGCTATTTTGCACTTTCACCTGATCTCTGGGCAGTGCACTGGTTAATGCGTAACGTTTCAAAGAGTCAGGAGCCAACAGGAAGCTGAGGTGGAATAACTCAGGAGCGTGAGTTTGCTGAATGAGTGCATTTAGGGGCTTTCATGGATCCACCAATTGCAGACGGAGCTGCAGACGGTGCTGCAGACGGAGATGCAGACGGAGCTGCAGACGGAGCTGCAGACGGCAGAACACAATGCGCATTCGTTAGATAGACGTAACTGAGTGTCACGTTAGGTTCCAGTCACTGAAAAGAAACCTGGGCTCCAGCAGCTGTTTCGTATGCTACTGCGGAGGCAGAGCGCTCGGCCGGGGGATCAAAGGGGGCCTGCTTGATTAAACACACCACCACTGCTTGGATGGTGAGGTATGGATGGCGGGGGGAGGCTCTGTCCTTTGCCAGATGTTTTTATTTTGAACCCGTTTTTAAGATCACTAAAATGTCTGTCTGCTTTTTAAATTCACAGAAATCATGAGGAAATGCAGCCAGTACTCCCTAGGCAGTGTTTAAAGGCACTGCTACTTTATTCAAAGGAGGAGTGCAAAGGTGCCCCTTCTCTCACAGAAAATGTACGTTGTATTTCAATAGGAAAAGGTAATACTGTGTGTATAATGTGTTCTCTTTGTTCTGATTTGTAGAATCTGTATTCCCTAATGATTCTGCCGGAGTAAATGGGCGTAGGCCAGCAGACTAAAGAAAAGCATCTGTTTTGTAAGAAGCATTACACCTTGTTTAGCTATTATATTTTGTATCCTTTCTGTACCAGTGATGGAAAATGGAAGGGTGACGTTATGTGCTTCTTATATTGTTATACTGACGTATGTTCATTTGTCCAGTACAGTGCATTGTACTCAAGGGACTGGGAATCTAAGCTTTCTAGGATTTAGCTCACATTAGGAAGTCAGTGTGAATGAGATGTGCCAGCGTCCGATCCCGTGTCCGATCCCGTGTCCGATCCCGTGTCCGATCCTGCTTACTTACTAACGACGTTGGCCTGGCCGGTGAAGATGGCATACTGCAGCTCATAGGAGACGACACTGAACTCATCGTCGCTCGTCCAGTGGACGGTGATCGTGTCATACGACGCAGTGCACAGTTCCTCCCGTATTCCCGGAGGATTCGGCGCTGCAGTGGAGAAATCGTGACACATCTCAACATCACTGCGTGTTGCCCGATAAATCTGCAAACTGTGGCAGGACAAAGACCAGTACATACTTCTCCCACAGTGACACTCTCAGAATAGCCTAGCATCAGATTCGTCCAGTAAACAAGTAATTTTCCTTTTTTAATGTTGAAACAGCAGGGATATGACATTGTCTTTTCATTAAATTAGCAAACAACCCCAAAGCGTAATGTTCTGTGACAACACAGGCTGACACCAGCTGAGTGACTCGCCCATGGATGCAGATCACCTCTAATCGATGCCCTCTAACTGAAAATCTCTCCACATGCCACCATCTCCCAGAGGCAGACGCGAGCAAAAAAAGCAGTAGAACCCAAACTGGATACATAAGCAAGATGAAAGCAGTTTAATTTCAAACAGAGCTAACACACAGATGTGGCCAAGACTAAATATTTCATCGGATCACATGAGATGGACATCAAACTTGCTGATTACCTCCACAGTGCTCAGAATGTCTCTCCTCCAGGGAGAACCTGTCAGAAAATATATACAGATAACGAAGCTTCTCCAGCACCCTTTAATATTGCTATAACTGTCCTACCTGTAAGGTAATCCAGGCTTTCCAGCATTTTCTTTTCCCTTGAAAAATCTAATGCGAAAGTGTCAAAGGTATCGTTCAGGTTGATTTCTGGGATCAGCACCTGAGAAGAGGCTGTTGCCATAGACACCCTAAAAAAAAGAGGCATTGTTTTTAACAAATATTTTATAACAAATATTATTCTTTACAACCAATTCAAAGGGAAAAAAAAAAAAAAAAAAAATATATATATATATATATATGTGTGTGTGTGTGTGTGTGTGTGTGTGTGTCTCTCTCTCTCTCTCCTGCTTATTCTTGTGTACTGTTGTCTTTTTAACCTGGAAGCAACCTGCTGCTCAGCATATCCTTCTACCAGCAGAACCATGTTTAAACCAGGATTTAAAAATACAGATTTGTTTAAAAATATAGAGTGGTCTTTTATTCTTTTTCCATGGCTGTATATAAATTCTAAACTCCAGAGTTTAAAGCGTAACAAAGGACCGTTGTTAGGCTCTTAAGACATCCAGGGTATTGCCCAGAGATTAATCTCTCCAAAGGTTCTCAGACTGAGAGCACTGTTGTTAAAACATCTGCACTAAACACATTCAGGGCCTATACAGTATCTCATGCATCTGGCTTGAGATGTAATTTCCTGTTGTGAACATGATGTTCTTTGCACATTTACACAGTGTATAATAATGAACGAATGTAGTGTGCCAAACGTGTTTCAAATCATATTTACACTAGTGGCTATAATTGTGGAAACACCCAGCATTTTTGGCGTTACTCTTTAAAAATCACTACACGAATATTGGCGGCAATGTTTATAAACAATAAAAAAATGTTAACAAATATCATACAATGGACGAATAAATAATTAACTGGAGTAATTGGAATAGGTTCTGCAATCACTAAAAATTTGAAGTGTTTTCACAATTTTGGCCGGGATGTGTCGCTTACCTCTCGGAGACACTCTTGGCAGTCTGCAGGAAGCGGGCATGGTCCGTCTCCTTCAGCGTCTGGTCAGCCTGGGTGATGAGGGATGATGATCGTTCGATGCACTGTTTGCAGTTGGCGATTTGCTGAGCCAACCTGCGCAGCCTCACCACCTGCGGACACGTTTATTTGTGCATGTGTGCCATGATGATAAAGGTCCGGACTTTCCAGAAGCATCCCTGCCAACAGTCAATGGAAACATTTATTTCCAATTTATTCCAGCTGTGCTCGCTCTTAAAATAAGAGCATAAACACCTGGAAATTGCTGAACCGCATATGCTTTTGATTCTGACCAGTCTCGTTAATTATCCACTTCGAATAAGTGTTATTAGATCTACATTGAGGTCTTCCTGAACATTATGGCAGCCATTTTGTTATTTTCTGATTCAAGGTCACTCTCACTTATGATCACCGTGAATCCCAAAGTCACCGACCTTACAATATCTGGAAAAAGTGCAACATCCTGTTTTTTTGCTTACTCTCCAGCATAACCTGTTAATTGCTTCACTCCTGCTATCCTACATTTAATTTATATAACAGATGATCCTATCCGAAGTGACAAACATTTTTTATTTAGTTTCTTGAGAAAGCAGGGTCAGTGAGTCCCAAGAGCAATTGGGGATTAAAGATCCTGCTCTAGGGGCCAACGGTGAAATAATTCTGCCAACCCTGGGATTTGACCTAGTGACCTTCCAATCGCTTCATTCTATCCTGCTGAGCTACAGGCTGCCCCAACATGCATTTCTGTTGTTGGTGTAATTTTCTTTGCAGCACTACACTGCTTCTAATAATTAAAAATCCTATTTATGTAGAACGTATCTTCTGCTCATGCGTCCGGATCCACTGTCTTGTTGAGGATCCAAACCCCATTCATACACAAGATTCTTCCGCAGGTGTAACCACAGCCAGTGGCATTTTAAACAAGGCAAAACACGTTGTGGTTGTGTAATTAGAATAATCATCATTTTAATGTTACCCCCTTACGTTTCATGAATACAGCACTGACCCCTGACCGTTAATAAATGAGTCCCAGCCAAAAACCCAACAGCCTCCTTGTTTACACCGAGCCCCTCAGACCTAATGAAATCGGTGCTAATAACATTACATTAAGGTCCTCTCTCCAGTAGGGTGAGTCTTCCTGCCGCGGGATCAAAAAGGGGGAAACACTCGCAACCGAAAGGTGGCAAAAACATGAAACTCTAGGGCAGCATTAATTTTTGCTAATCAATTTGGACTACATAATAAATAATTGCCAGAAAATTCTGATCTGGTAGTTGTTGGCAAGTCAATGTATTGATTTCATGGTCATTTATGTCAATATTGTCCATGAAATACTGTTGAAATACGCTGGATATACATGTGTGAATTGTGAGGTCATTAGCAAACCCCCATTAGGTAGAATTTTACAAATCTGATTCTACGGTGGAACAGACTTCTTCATGAATCGCTGCAGGACATCTCAAGATACGAATCTCCTATGGCTCTTTTTTGTGGCTTTCAGGACACCATCAACCGTAAGAAAAACTATTTAAAGATCGTAAAGTTTTATGGTAACACATCTGGATATTATGAGTACAACAGAAATGTGGCCTAAAGGATCTCAACCTGTAAGTAATGTGATGCACATTATGCAGAGCAAATCAAATGACAGATTCCTACAAGACACCTAATGCTATCCAGACATGGCTTGGCGACTTGGCACAGCAGATCATAATCGCTCGGGCAGTGCCTTATGAGAGTACCTTGCCCTCCTTGATTTTAGTTCCAATGACCTGCCTTCTTTGTTGGATGATTTCAATCAGGTGATCGCACTCCTCCAATAGCTTGTTTTCTTGTCGTGATGCATTCACCTTTGAAAAGAAAGTGAGATTAAGAGTTCCTCTTCTACATTAGTTATAACTGTGATCATTTTCACTGACATAGATGGCAAAATTTGGCATTAACGACTAACTTCTAAAATCGACACCCCAAAAAAACAGATTGCTTGATAAACTGATGCTCCCTTACTGTGTGATTGTCCGTTGGGAGTGTGTGTCCTGCAATGAACTGGTATTGCATCCAATGTGTCCTCTACCCTGTGCTTCCTAAAGCATATTCTAGACTCACCATGACCCTGTACAAGATGTGCAGTTATAGAAAATGGATGGATGGATGTTATCAATGATTTAGTGACAGCTGAAAGTCATGTTCTACAGCAAGATGACACTGAGGAAGGATAAAGCACTGATCACAGACCGTGATGAAGAAGCATAAATCAGTTTCCCCGCATCCCTCCTAATCACAAGCTGACATTGAACTTTCAGCTTTGTTGTTGGGATTTAACAATGTCTCAGAGAGTTTTGGCTTCACTGAAACCATTCTTTTAAGGGGCCTGCAGACAGTGCTGAATGCCAGCCATAACTGAAATACATATTTTACTTCAGCTATTGTTTACTGGGATACATAAGGCCTAGATCTAAATAGGCTCTAGTAGAAGCCTCATAAATTTCAAACAGATGTAGTCAAGTAGATTTCACACACAGGCAGTTCAAAAGATACATAAAAATTCTACAAGGTTATCTGTGGTGCTCTGGTCGACCTGCAAACATGTCTTCCAGGTTTTTGCTGAATGTGACAGGAAAGGAGTAAACTGTGGGACACGATCCTTACTTAATCGTAAATGAGGCATGAAGATTTTCTGAGCTACAAACTGCGCATTTATTATATGGTGGGACCTCATTTGGGGGCTTGGAGTTATTCCAACAGTCTCCGTGAAGTATACTCATGCTCTTTTGTAAAAGAAAACTGGAATTTAGATAGTTATAGATAAAAAATTAAGAAAACAGCACTCAGTTGCAGTGAGAACCCTGTGAAGTTCCTTGCTAAAGAATTCCTTGCTAACCAAGCAAAGCATCAAAGAAGGCCACAGTTATTGCAATTATCACATTAATCACTGACGATGTCACAGATGGGCATCAATAATGTGGACAGACTGTGTTTTAATGAATTGCAGGATGATTGTAAAAAATTTTTCTTTTCTTATCACACTAAAGGTCATCCCCATAAAAGAAAAAGAAAATATGTAAGAGGAAATGAAATATGTTGTTGGACAGAGGGGAATTTTTGGGTGCACGCCACAAAAAACCAGGACCTCAGAAATACGGAGACGTAAGTGAAGCAGCACCACGGCACAGGAAATAACGGCAACCAGCAATTAGGTACCGACTGACGTCAAACTATTAACCCTCCGGGGAAACTTGTGGAGGGACAAGGATATAACGACCAAGAATAAGATACTTAGTTTAGAAGAATTTACGATTAAACAAAGTTTGTGCTTTAACTCGTGCAAGAATCATTATATTGTACATCAGAAAAAACTAATCAGATGACACAAAAAGAAAAAAGGAAATGGTTTCTTGAGGATGGTGAGAATCCATGTATAGTTCATTCTTTGATTTTTTCCGCAGCGCTGTTTTGTGGTTTTCCCATTTTAAAATCAGTAGGACGTTAAAAAAACAGGCTTGATGTTTTGTTTATCTGTTTTAAAACAAATTGGGAAATCTGTAAAATCATAGTTTTTGTTTCTTTTTAGTGATACCGGACAATATAACATATTAAATAACATATAACAATATTTTAATATTATAAGATATGTTGTGCCAGTCAAAAATTTGGAAACACTTACCATAGAAATGTTTATTTGTACTATTCTCTGCATTTTAGGATAATTGTAAAACATCAAAACTATAAAATAACTTTTATGGCTTATGCACCAACCAAAAAAAAAAAAACTTTTAGAAAATAATGGGGAGGCTATAACTGCGTTGCTGGTCCAAATTTTGTGGTTGGCAGAGTGATCTCACCATTGAGCCCTTGAACAAGGTCCTTAACCCCAACTGCTCCAGGGACAGGCTGACCCTATATTCTCCTGTATGCCATTTTTATGAGGTGGTCTACTGAGATGCTTTTCCAGCATATATATATATATAATTCTGCAAAGTGATACAGATTTCTGTCAGGGTCTGTGCCCATCCGACCCTGTCCGATGTGCTTTGCCCCTTTTGGCCAGCAGGTGTCACTTGTCACCCTGCTTCCCCCCTCTCAGTCTTGTAGCCCTTCAGCCCGCAGTGTGTTTCCTTGCTCCCCAGGCTGCTGCATAGCTCAATGAGTTGAGCAAGTGACTCAGAGACTGAACTGCACCGGTCATGAGTTCTGGCCAGCCTCACTTGTTACTTGATATTTATTGGTTTGCTGTTTTGCTTTGCGCCTGTTTTTGTCTTTCCCTTGTGTCCGTTTTAGGTTTACCCTTCTTGTGCCTTGTTTAGTTTTGTTCTGCTTAGACGTATGTTTCTAGTCTTCCCTAGTGTTGCTAATGCTTAGTGTGTGTTACATTTGCTTATTACTTGCCTGTTGTCCTATGCCTTTGCTGCTTGTTTCCCCTTGTTAACCCTGTTATCTATGTAAATTTAAGTTCCTGCCCTCATTCTGTTCTTGAGACTTTCTGATTCCCCGTTTGTGTTTTGTTTTTGTTAAATAAACCATGATTTATCGGGAGCTTCAACGTGGATCATCCTTCCCCCATCATGGCCCAGCATAACAACTTCTGAGCCCGTTTGTCCACTCTAAAAAAGTTCATGAATAAATTAATAACTGCTGTAGCACTATGTTGTTAACGGTTGAATCATATCATGGTCCTCTTCCTTTTGTTCTTGTTCATTGTGTTCTCCTTCCCTACATTTCTGGTTATGAAGAAAACAAACCACTGCTCCATTGTTTTTCTGATTTCTCCATTTTCCTTTTTGGTCGTAAAACAGAAAAACGAAACACTGTTTCCTTCTTGTTCTCTTTTGTTTGTTTTTTTTCCTATTTTGATTTTAAAACAGAGAAACTTCATAAACAACACTCTTTTTTTTTTGTTTTTACGATTTGGTTTTGAAATGGGAAAATCAAAGAACGAACAAAAAAACGGATTGTTGAGGCATCTGATTCAGTTTGATCCAAAACTAGACAAAGATACAAAATCTCTCCTCCTACGGCTGAAATGCAGAGGTGACTGTGTGTGTAGGTCCTTATTTGAAATATTCCCAGGGAGAATAGTCTTCAGTTTTCTGGAGCTTCCTTTAAAGATCTGCCCTTAGAATCAAAGCTGCCTGTCGCTGAGCTGAATGTGAGACTCAGGTGAAGAGATGCTTTCTGAGCTGGCCTTAGCAGGGAAGTTCGACTCAAACCCCACGCAGCTGCCTGAGTGCTGGACTCACAGTTTTATCAAGGTTTGGATCACGTTTCCCTTTGGGGTATTTATATTTTAAGCTGATAAGAAAACCTAATTCTGAACAGAAATAATATTCTCTGTCCTTTCCAACATATTCTCCAAATATTATTTTCACTACTATTTACCCTCCTGTAAGCTGAAGCACTTATCACATCCTCTCAAGGTGACTCCTAACAATGTCTGATAGTAATTTGTTATTCTTGAAAGGTTGCTTTAATAATGTTACAGGAACTTAACACATTTTTTAGAACATTAAAGGGACTATTAAGGATTAGAAGGACATGACAGGAAAGATAACCAGGTAAGGCATGAGGCCTCTCACCTCCACATGCTGGCAGGTCTGAATGAGCTTCCCCAAGAGGGTCTCCAATTCGTTGTTTCGTTTGATTAGGTTGCCGAGATTCGAATCCAAGGCTTGCTGAAAAGAAAGAAATAGTTTGAGAACGACCTGTCATTTCACATCTCTGTCACTCAGATAATCACAGAAATATAATCTCTGTCATGATTGTAGGGCATGTGTGTCTGTTTTCCCCACTTCCATCTGGCATATCACATGTCTGACCTGTGGATCCTGGAGTTTATCATTCTGGCTGCCTGTAAAACTCTTCTCTTTCCAAGCTCAATCACCTACTAAAGCAATAAGCGACAGACAGGCAGTCTGTCTTTACGTTTCACACCAGCTATGATGCCGCATCGCTTGAATTCCTTTAAAATATTTCCATGCTGACCAAGAATAGTTGGTTTGTCTTTTAGATTACTTTATGAGACAACTGGGGTATAACAGCTTAATGGTGTTTGTTTCATGATGGCTAAATGTACCATGACAATAATTTTATAAAATTATTATAAAATCATAAAATTTTTATAAAATCCTGCCCATTCATCCTAGAATTATGTGCGCAATGACTTATACACCTGTAAGACTTGAACCTAGACAGTGTGCTTTTCACTATAAAACACCATTGAAAGCCATCTATTAATTTTTTGTGCTATAATTAAATTGTTGTCATCGGTATAAAAGACAAATTTAAAAAATATCTAAATTTCCCCTTATTCTTTCAAGGTATTTTTTTACGCCTCATATCCCTTTTAAGTTAGAAGCTTGCCTTTCTTGTTTTGCTCATGTCATTTAGGAACTGCCAAAAACACCATTTCTCACGTCGCCTGCGGTATTATTCATAAACACCCACAGAAAGTAAATTACTATGACATGGGATATTTCTTAGGGGTCAATTAAACAATTTCTAATGGCGCAATTCTGTGTAAAGAATATTCCTTGGGTGTCCAGGATTTGGGAATATCAGAAAGTGAAGGAAATGGAGAGGGACAGGAAGCCCTGGAATCATTCTGGGCCTGCCTGTGGGGGGGAAGCTTTGAGCTCATGACACCCGAAAACAAAGAAGTAGGGAAAAAAGGGGGCCTTTTTATTCGCAGCTTCACAAGAGCATCTTTCTGTCTTTCCCCCAAATTAATTTTCTCTGCTGACAATCATCATCTTCCTCCTCCTTACAGCGATAGGGGGTAGGGGGTGTTTGGGGGTCGCTGCCAGTTGGCACTTCAAGTCACGTCAGGGCACTCAATGTGGACATTTCCTCCCCAGATTTAAGTTTATTAAGGGAGATGCGTATGAGACGGTTGAGACCGTGTTGATCACGAACACTGTATTGTCAAGCCAATATCGATCTGAACGTGCTGAAACTTTACATCCTTTATGTTTAGCAGAGCAAATATATGCCTTGTTTATTAAATATGATAATTGAGCAGCAGGCTGGAGGCCAGATTCCCCAGACAGAGTTTCATGAGCTGAATTCCACAGTGGCGTGTTCTCCAAAGCAACAATGAGGACAGTAGCTTCCCTGAAGTGAACCTAGCAGGACAGACATAACAAGTGTCAGAGATCAGGCCGGACTCGGGATCTCCAGCATGTGAGAAGCAAGTCGGGCAGCTATTTGAAGCTTTCCGAACAAAGCTGTGCATGGTACCTGCACCTTCAAACAGAGGGCACGCGTGTATGTTCTAGAACACTCTTTCAAAATATTATCAAGTCAAACTTTAAATGACTTTTCTGGCCTCAGATACTAGCTGCCCCTGATAAGCAACTGCCTGCTTCCGGCCGTCGGCATGAGGGAACAGCATATTCCTGCTTGGGACATTTAATCGCTTTAAAAGTCACCGCACAGGGAAAAAGTTTCAAATCCAATCCATTTGCTTTCCTCTCCCTTTGCTGATTTTCTATTATAAAATATTAGGTGGAAAAAAAAATCAAAATGAGACAAAAACCTGTTAACGGCAATATAATTAAAAAGACCTTCATTAAGCTGTGGAAACACTTAATTTGATGAGCTCCCAGAATCTAAAATTAAAACTTGTGGAGGGGATTTAACACAGATTAGGACGATCACCTCCCTTCTTTGTCTTCGAATGGTATCAAGATATACTTCCTACTAAATATTTTATCTGTCCTGTCCCCAGCTCTGTATGGGTGGTGTTTGTATGTTCTTCCTGTGTGAATGTGTGTGTGGAATATGGATGGATGGATGGACGAATGGATGGATGGGGAATGAAATTGGGAAGAGGACTCAGCCACCTGTACGCCTGACCAGTCACCCTGTTCAGTGAACCGGCTCAGAATTGGATAGCCTCTCCGTTTCTAACATTTCAATCAATACATTTATTAAATATCCAGGGCTCTCTCGGAGAGCGAAATGTAGTGACGTTTCCCTCCTGTCTGGTGTAAACAGAATATCAGTTTGTATTTTCATGACATCGACACGTGACGTGGACATTCTTCATGCGGCTCTTCTGATCTCTCCGAGGGAAGGCCAAGCCCCTCTCGCAGGTTGTTGACTCAAGCACCTGGCAAAAAGTAAGCACTACATGTGTTGAACCTAGGGAAGGAACATAAAGTACCCGGAGGAAACTCACACACGTGGGGGCAGTTGGGAGAGGGAGCATAGGGAGGGCTCACGGTACAGTGTGCAGCACCCCTGGAGCTGGGGGTTAAGAGTCTGGCCCAAGGACCCACAGATATGTGACTATTCTGCTGAGGCTTGAACTGGCAACCTTCCAATCACAGGCAAAGAGGCTTAGCCCGCTGAGCTACACATAACCATCACTAAAGGTGCCGTGTCACACATGGTGACCGGTCCTGGCCAGTATCCGCTGAGGTCAGGTGGGCCAACAGAGGAAAGTCTCCAGCTGGTTTCCGCTCCAAACAGCGGGCTGGACACCTCCTCCAGTCGGATATTTTCATGACCCCGCAAGTTTTATCAGGAAGGAAGCAGGTCTCTGGAAAGCGAGCACACGCTAGCAGCCTCGCTGGGGAAAAGTGCTACCTTCCCCTGTTTTAACAACCTTGCCTGCTGGTACCCAGGTACGCTCTCAAGACCCATCCACTCTGTCTCAGAGAAGGAGACACAACCTTCTATCTATCTGGTACCATCATCTAGGCAAGCTTTAGCGCTGGCGAGTGAATTCAGCTTTCTAAGTCGGCACCACATCAGATCTGCATAGTGGGTTGTCTGGTGCTCCAGATGGCCAAATGATACCTCTGCCTGAAGGAAAGGAAGGCAGTGAATCTGCCCCAAATAAACAGAGCCGATGAGGTCATTTTCACATTCAATGCTCCATATTCCTTCATATTCTGATATTAGACATCTTTGGCCACTTTTCTGTATCTAGTTGACTTCCACACAAATAATCCTGCATGGTAATGCCCCGACACAAGCCAGAGAAATTCATTTTCCGCTCATAATGATCATTTGCATAACAGAAATACTGCCACAAGATATGTTTACAAACCACATATTTAGTTCAATGAAAGGCTTCCTTTAAAGTACGAGAAGGACTTTGATGAGCAAAAATTTGTTGCCTGGAACTGTATATTTATAATTCTCTCACACATTGACAAACTTATCATGACAGATATGTGCATTAATATATAAGTGCATACACAATCAACTTTGTCAATGCATTTTTTAAACTGCAGTCGTATTAATCGTATTATTCTGGAGAGATACTTTATGCATTAAAATGCACTTTAACCAGGGGGGATTGTGAGGAGTTATTATCGCCGTGGGATATAAAGAATAAACCAAACAAACTACGCTAATGGGTTCTGCCTACACCCTTTTACACCAGTGAGTGTTAAATGTGTTGAGATATGGATTCTGCATAAAATGTATTTTAAATTCTTCCACAAAGCTTCAGGAGCTTCAGAAATAACCCGCCTGATTCCTGTTTTCATTATTTGTCAAGAAGTTGACTCATCTCTGAAGTCAAACTGCTCCCGCTAAATCCTTAAAGACAACCTGAGTCCACCAGTCTGCACTTCGGTCTAAACCCCACTAGTGAGGTGGTCCTCTTCAACAAAACACTCAGGATAAAAGCTGTCGAGAACACTGGGAAAACTTCAAGCACGACGTCAATCAACCCAAAGCACATTCCTGAGTAAAGCTGACAGGCTAAATTCCTGACATTTTCAGTTTATCTACAGCGGCTCTAATAATAACATGCAAAGTCTTCCTTTGTAATATCCAGCTTCATTTATAACATGGTTAATATGTGTGTAAAGCCTTTAAGGGTCTATAATGTAAATATGCGAGAATTTCAGGGTCAATCTAGGGCAATAGGGTAATCTCCCAGATCCTCAGCAGGCAATTAAACCCAGACATGTAGTATAAGGACTTCAGAGCAACAGATACTCTGGAGCCATGTTTATAATTTTGCTTGGTGTGAATGGAGAAGCTTAACAATGGAATTTTAGAACCCACATACAGTAACAGTAGTTCCAGAAGTTCTGAATTAGTCAATGTAGGAACAGTTTCGCTCGAGGATTTGTAAGATATAAATATATAGTCATAAAAAATGACATGGACATTATCAAAGCCTCAGCAATAAGACTGATGAAGGAGTTCTCAGAAACCATTAAGGCTTAATATTATAAACATGTCTATAAATCACCAAATTATTTATTCTTCTAACCAATTAAACACAACAGAATGGAAACTCGCAGCAGAGACACAGAGGGACCCCCGCTTGAGAAAGTACGGCCTGCTGGTCTTTGATCTACAGCTAGATGACACCCTGAGAATCTCTGCACAGTGACAGTACAGCCAAACGGCGAGAGGAGGCTCGGAAATTGGCGATCTCTGCATCTCAGTGGGGCACAAGTAAAAACTAAAGAAAAACAGACCACAAGGATGCCTCATTATCTGTACTGCAAGCCTGTCTATTCCCCTGCTGAGTGAGACTCAAGCCAGACTCTAAGTTTACTGTCACTGCTACTTTGTTGAGTTAATGTTGGTTTCTCAAGTTGACGTTGGTTTGTTGAGCCACAAGTTCACACCCAAAGACGTCCTCTGGGCTTGCATTTTAGGTCTGCAGATTGTATTTTCATTCCCCATCATAATATCCACTAGAGGGACTGGCTTGCATTTGAAAAATAACTGATCTTCTCAGATGTTTGCTGTCTACAGAGGCCATGATAAAGGCCGTTTCACACAGAGTCCGATTTTTTCCACAAAAAAAACCAACTACATCATTCTGAAATGAAGAAACGTATTTCTGTGAAGGCTTTGATACCGAATTTGACACATTTGCATTGTCTTAATCCGTATTGTTTTTTATCTGGAGAGAGCTCAATTTTTAAATCCATAAAACAAACAAACAAACAATAAGATGTCAGTTTTCACAAGTGTGATCAGTTTTTTTGAATAGCAATCCTTTCATTTGGGGGACAACACAATCTGATTTACTTTTCTAAGGTATTGCAGATACTGATATTCAGTGCAGGTCCAACCCTGACGAAAATAATAATTGTTTGTGGGGGTCAGGGTTGGGGGCAGTATTTGCTGGTAGATAAATCGTTCTGTATCTGGGTAACTTCCCATTCCCCCCCACTTATGGATAGCCCTGGCGATTTATTTCATATTCTGCTCCTTAAAGTGATATAAATATGAAAGCATTATGAAGGTGCACTGAATGTTTTACAAATGCATTATAAAGGTGCAGTTAATGCAAAGTGTTACCCTGTTTTCCCTATTCCTGCAGTTAATAAACTGATAATAGATGATGTTGCTGCCATTTTCCTAATATTAATTTTGCTAACTGATAATAGGTTAATACATACAAAGTTATTTTTGACTGAACAATGGTTGCTGTAAAGAATAAGCCGTTTTAGAACTGGATGTATCTAGTATATTTGTCTTTTTTTCCACTTGTTTTCCACAAAGAAACATGAAAAACGCGTCACTCCTGCTAGGGCTTTTCACTAGTTGCCACTTTCTTTGGTATGCAAACTTTTCTCAATTAGTTGCGAAAATTTCACTTCAGAGAAAGTTTTTGATCCGTTAAATTTGCATCCGAATACTTAGCAAATCTGTGTTGTTTTTTTGTGTTGCATTCCGTGTGAAGCATTCTTAAAGCTGAAATATTTACCGAACTGCAAGCTGTTCGTTGTTGCGTTACATTTACATAAAGGTGTTGTAGCCATGTGGGCCGACACAATGATGCCGTTCCAGAATAATCACTCCATTTGATTTTCCATATTCAACAGAACGAAAGAATTTTCTATTTTTAAACTAGAACATCTATTCAACTAGATATTCAATCTGAACAATTTGCCCTGTAAAACAAAAATAATAAAAATTAAACCATGTACCTTTTAAAAAAATATACAATATGGTGACACCTTTGTAATTCATGTTATTTTATTATTATTCGACTGTCAGAAAAATGTCTTTTGTGCATTAAGGAAATCTGGATCTTTGCTGCACATTAAATCACTCACTAATTTCTGGAAATTAAGATCTCTTACACATTCAGACTGCATACCATAAACAGTGAAATCCATTACCATGTAAACTGTAACATGTGGGTATGTTTGTATAATTGGTTCACGAGTCATTAAATGAAGATTAACTTGCCTAGGAATATTAGAGGAACCATTTGTAAAAATGCCACCGCCGATACTATGAAAATACTTCTTGCAAGGTTTTCTAAAGCGTTAATATGGGGGCACTGCATCATTTCAGACCTTGAAACAGCGTGGCCAGCACAGCAGCATGCAAAGACACCAGTCACTTGGATTCGCTGTGATTCACCACATGAAACTGTGAGAAATTGTACTGTGAATGGCTCCGGGACACAGAGGAAACATTTAACGCTTCTCGCAATCTGGCCTCATCCCAATGACATATCCGTGTAAATGTCAGGAAGATAATTGCGATAATTAAACAAACAACTGACCTTCTGACACCAGCTCTTCGTTAAGCAGCAGTGCATGAAATGCACCATTTAAAAAAGGTCTGAAAAGACTTCAAGATAAGGAATAACTGCAAGTGTTTTAAAGCAAAATGATACCTTCCACATATGCAAGGAGACTGTGCAAATATAAAATAATAAAAGCCTAAAGGATGCAGTGATATCATGCATGGCAACAATGCACCATGCAGGATGAATCATGCCAAAGTGATTCATTTTCAGCAAGCCATTCCCATGACCTGTCTTACTGTACAGATGCTCTGTACGTGGGCAGAATGAATGTCTCAGAATGCATTTACAGGCCCACCCTGGACTTTTATGATCGTCTTGCCCCCTGGCCTCACCTTCAGCTTCTCGTATCGGTCGCTCAGTGCTGCCACCTGGTGGTCGCGATGCCTCCCCACCAACTTGCACAGGGCGCAGATGAGCTGCTCGTCAGTCACGCAGTACATGTTGACCTTCTCGTCCTCGTGCTCAAGGCACAGCAGGCCTCGCAGATGCGAGTCAGGCATAGGCTCAATCAGCCGGTGGCCGGTGAACGGCTTCTTGTTGGGATGCGTAGCCTTCAGGCACTCATCACAGTAGGACACCTCACAGGTGACGCAGGTCTTGACGGCATCTTGCGGTGGGTCCTGCTCGCAGAACTGGCACTGTACCGTCTCGCCGGGCGAGGTCATGGCGCCGCCGTCCAAGGCACGCTCACGCCGCGTCTCGCTGGGGGAGTTGGGCCCGCTCAAAGAGGCCTTCTGGAAGCGGTCGATGATGTTCTGCAAGGTGACGTTGCGCTTGAGTCCCTCTAGGCCCCTCTGGTTGAGGGTGATGACATAACGGCAGGTGGGGCACTGGAAGGCGTCGATGGACTCCACAGGTTCGCTGGACGTGCAGTGGGAGACCAGGATGCGGTGGGCGCAGCTAAAACACAGGCTGTGAGCGCAGGGCAGCAGCAGAGGGTCCTCGAAGAGCTCCAGGCAGATTGGGCAGGTCAGCTCCGACTCCAACGTTTCCATCTTCAGGCGAAACAAAGGAGCGCAGCGGGCGAAATCCAGGGAAGCCGACCAGCTATCTGGAAGGATGACAGAAGGGGCTTGGTTACTCTGATGGGCGTGACCTGGGAGCCTTAACCCCGCCTACTAGCTGATCCATTCAGGTGCGTGGCATGTTCTATGCAAACATTTTTTTTGTTTGTTTTTTTTAATTGGGTAAGTAACTATAGTAGAATGGATCGGAGGAAAAAGTCATTATTTGGCTCAAAAATGCAGCAAAGTAAAAGGGAGTAAGTAGTTTTAAGAACGTGAAATACTCAAAGTACAAATCCAGAAAAAAACCTACTCACGTGTAGCAACAAAGTATTAATACTTTATTATTTTACACCTCTATTGGGAGAGGAGGGAAAAACGGCAGTTTCCGATCATGGCCGGGAAGAACGTGCCGTCCTGCGGGGTGAAACTACGCCCGGTAAGATGAATGCAGGGTTTGAACTTCATATTTGCAGACAGGCATGAAAGCAGATATCTGCTGCAGCTTAATAAATCCTGAATTGTGAGAAGCTGTAAGTGGTGGAAATTGTGTTTTCTTTCCCCTCTAAAGAACATCATTGAAATACAACTTAATCAGGCTTACCCAACTGCTGAACTTCTACTGACAATGACAATGCTTTCTCCTAAGGTACAGTCAAATTTAGTCTTGTATTTTAAAAAGGAAAACTATAATCCAGGCTTTTTTTAACGTGAGAATTGAAACGCTATAGCATTACTTTAAAGCTTGTCATGCGGTATGACGTTTTGCACCACAGCTGAATTTGGAAACGGTTTATGGGAATAGTGGCATGAAGGCTCAGTGGGTAGCATTGCAGTGTTGGCGGTTTGAATGCTGCCTCCACACTGTGTGTGCGTGTGTGTGTTGTGCACTCTCTCCGTGTCACATGGGTTTTCCTGCAGTTAGACTAAAGGGCATCTCTAGAGAGTGCTCGTCCTGCTGGCATCCTGTCCAGGGCGTCCCCAGCCGTGTGCCTGGTGCGCCAGGTTCACCATGTCCTGCTGCTGGATAAATAATTGAAGGATGGATTTTTTTTGCATATATCATGTGTGAATGTTGCATAAAAGGGTAAACACGTTTTCAAAACAAGTCTTATAATGCTACATTAAAAAACGAAATATTATAAAATGATACATCACGCCCTGCGATGGGCTGGCCCCCCATCCTGGGTTGTTCCCTGCCTCGTGCCCGTTGCTTCCGGGATAGGCTCCGGACCCCCCGCGACCCAGTAGGATAAGCGGTTTGGAAAATGGATGGGATGGATGGATGATACATCACACTGTAGACAGCTCAGGGTGGGCCATGCCTGTGCTGCTGATGGTGCAAGAATACGGAGGTTGTTTCTGGTACAGTTTTAGCCAGTGGATGCCAGGCCCTAAAGTGGACTCTGTCTCCAACACTGAGCCACAGCGAGCCCCATACACCCACCAAACCTCAGTGAGGACATTGCACTCTGCCCAGCCAGTCATGCCCCCTGTATCTCACTTTATCGGGTCGGGGAATCCTGTTATCGAGATGCAGTGGCTCTAAGCTTCTTAAGCCGAATGTCCTGTTTGGGTGCTTCTCATTGAGGATTAATTAATAAAGTTAAAGGAAAATCATTGAAAAAAATCCTTGAATGTTATCAAAAAATACACTTGCCCCCTTCCCCCCCCCTTCCCTGCCCCTTTAACACACACAATATCCAAGATCCTTTACCAATCCACATAAAACAGTCTTCCCGTTCAACTAAGCTCCGTTTATATATTCAGTGCTCTATATTTAGTAGTGTAAAATAAACATTACCATTAACTTCCGCAGCAGTCATTTAATTGTAGGTACTGCTTAATGCCAAGGATTTACCGAGCATTTTGCATTATCATAACTAACGTATCACCACTAATAAAATGTATAAAGGAGTTTGATCTTCTTGAAACGTCTTACATTTTTTGTTGCCCGAGAAGGAAAATTTAGTAAATTTGGTTCCATATATACATTCAAACCAAACCATCGACTGACCCAGTTCCCATTCTATTATTATTAATAACATGTTTATTTTTATTTTTATTATTATTATTATTATTAATAATAATAATAATAATAATAATAATTAGATTTACTGCCTGTTATAGATAAACTTGGGAAATGTAACAGTAACTTCGATAACATAAATAGAAACTTGACGGCTAAAATGTCAAGATTTAAACCTTCACCTTGCATGAAAAGGGGCTCTTTTTTCTGTACTTTTTGCTTATGGCAAGTTAACCGTGAAGATATGCAGAGAAAAGGCAGTTCCCCCTTTTGACCTACTTCTGGGCTAAAAGGCTGGCAGCCTGTATCATCGGGTTATGCCGTCATACTCTAACCATACGGCTTTGGCGTAAAGTCATAGATGTATTTTCTTTAAAAAAAAGGTATATCTGAAAAACATATTTCATTAGAAAGTAAAGGCACAGTTAAGTTAATGTAAATTAGTTAAAAGTAAAATTAGGTTTACCTAGATAAACCCTTATGACGTTCCACACATATTGCCATTGTTTTGTGAAATAAGGTTTAACAAACATGATCGTTTTAAATACTATGAAAGACTTCGGTAAGATCTCCGGCAGCTCTGTTGTACTAATTATTTAAATAAGTGAGATATAGTTCTATGAGAGGGCTAAAACGTTTCAAATGAAATCTGATGAAAGAAAGTCGATACAAAAAAGTACAAACAGATAGCAAACAGGCGTCACCTTTGTGATAATAACGGAAAGAATTTTGCGTATGTCTCCAACATTTAATGACAGAAACAAAGCAGGTAAAAGTATATGGTGATTAATAGCCGATACAAACTACAGCAGCCTCCCCTGCAGGCTGTAAATTAATGCGATATTTCCCCCCAGTTTACTTTACCCACCGACGCTCTGCGTTGCGGAGGCATCGCGCTTAGGCGTGTTTAACCAAAAATGTGTCCGGACAAGGGATCCAGGTGGCCGTGATCTTCACAGCCCGGTTTTCCAAGAACTGGGCTGTCATTTACTGGGAGACTTCTGGTGTGGCAGCAAGCTGAACAGGAAAAGGGGAGCGACAATTGCAGGAAAGGCAGCTCCACCTAGCCCACCTCCGTCAGCGCCGGAGAGAGATAAAAGCCCCCCATAACAAGCAGACGCCGAGGTCCTCCGCAGCGCTTATTGCTCCCATGTTTATTCGCCCGGAGTCAAAAAGAAAAGAAAAGAAAAAAATAAAGGACCACTTTCCTGCGACTATCCCTTGAATTATTTTTTTTCACACAGTTATTCAGTGCTGGAAACTTTGCTGGGCTCCGTCACCGGGACAAGCCCGACCACACACACAGATCAGCGTACGATTGAAGGTGAAAGGAGCGCATCTCTGCCTCCCCCTCTCAGAATGTCCACACTGGGCTGCATGTGACAGATTACTTTGCAATCTGTTGTCTCCCTAAATGACCGGCTGACGTAGGTATGGCTTGTGGTTTATGTATCTGTATTTGATCAAGTCGTTAAATGCTTCATTGCAGTGAATGGTCGTAGTTAAATGTCTATATAGTGTCTAAATAGCCTACCGTAATGATAAGAAATGAATACGTGTTTATAATATTCTTTGTGCATTCTTGGCATAAATTGCGATATTTAATGAAATAATTTATGGGTAATCTGTTAAATTTTAGTGCTGATTATTTTTGGTTTCTGCGTTTGGGAAGTTATATCTAAAAAAAGAAGTTTTAAAGTCTCGTAACCAAAGCCTTGTAAGGGCATTTTAAATCCCTATGAAGTGAACAAAAGCTTCGACATCTGTGTTTTCAAATAGAGATTCCTAAAGGCGTTTTGGAAAACTGTTGACAGACACTGGCTTTGCTGGGGAGTGGGCATGTTGCCCATAACTGTTACCCCGAAGACAAAGATTCATGGGGCTGTGAGCAGCTCTGATGACCTGCAGACATGCCTGCTATGTTGGTACTCGTATAGTCACATTGTTGGCAGCGGTTACCAGCAGACAATAACCAGACGTATACTGTTATTTTCCCGTGAAAAAGATGGATGCTTACCCCTTGTTTCCAACGATTACGTGTAAAAGTGTGTCTTTCCGTTAGGAGATGAAAGAAACGAAATATAACGTATATATATATATGAACAGCAGGAAATGGCTAAAACATAATGAATTAAAATTTCCAGTTTTTTGTCCAGCCTTCATTCCGGTTTCACAGACATGACATGATTTGTTGTTCACCAAAGACTTAAAGTAATCCAACTGAAGAGATTTTGCATGATTAATAGGCTCTATAACACTGCTAACAGGCTACTTGCTAATTTGATTCACAATTACTTTTTATGTAAAACCACCATGAAAATTAGATGAGGTCCGGCTGTATTATGTGAAAAGGGCCAGACACAACCTTAAATATCCAACACCCTATCTAAAACAAAAGTGTCTTTGAAAGTCCCCCACACTTTCTCACTGAACAATTCATTTATCTGTTTAAAACCAATCGCGGGGGGCGGGGGGTGGGGGGGGGGGGGCAATGTAGCTGGGTTTATTCCTATTGATTAGTTCCACCTGTGCCTTCTTCACAGCCTTGCATATCACATCATGTTCTGTTTCTTATTGTTCATAGTAACTCAGACCTCATTTGGATCGAATTCCCAAGACTCATAATATTCTCCTGTTTGATATGGTAGTGCAGCATATATAATTTATTTCATTTTTTTCTGAAACCTGCTTCTCTCATATTATATTTACACTTATGTCACGCTGCCCCTGAGCCTCTCAATCCCTGTTTAACCCCACAACAAGAACTATTACCATTAAGCCCAGTCTATTCTCCCAAGCAGGGGCGCCATGAAAAGGGGGAAAGTTAGAATTATTCCAAGGGCCCCAGACTGACAGGGGCCCTAAAAATGTTCAAACATAATTGGATTGGTTTGGTTTGGGAGCCCAAAATGATACACTTTCATGGGGGCCCAAAATCTCCAGCTGCACCCCTGCTGCCAAGTCATAGTATCACACATATTTTTTTAATGAATTCATTTATTTTAGTGAATTAGAAAGGTTCGCTGTTTTTGGATTCATTTTTTTGTCAAATGAGCTTGCGAGCTGATTGAACACATCCTCAGGATATTGGGCTCAAACCCATGCATGATGAAGTCCTGCTTCACTGGCAGTCCTTCTGTTATCCTAGGCCATTTTCCACGTATGAGCTTGACTTGGAATGCTGCCACCGGCATCAGCGGGCCTCTCGATACTGACGCATGGTTAAGCACTTTGTCTTAATGGTGAGTGCACTTTACGTAATTGTGCCTCAACAAAATGCCTGTTTATGGTCATTTCTGACGATGTCACAGCACCCTGCATCTCGACACAAGACCGCACCACACTCATGCTCCTTGGATGATCACTGAGCCTAGTCTATCACTTGGAAGACAGACAGCCTCAGAGGAAAGTTTGGCCTCCTGTTGACCCTTATCTCAAGAACCTGATTACCATAATGGCAATCTGTCTTGAAAAGTCTAATGTTTACCGACTAAATGATAAAGAAAGCATAGCATCCATTAAACCAGGCCAGGGAGAGATTCCAGCATATTATATGAATTCATTTATAGTAATTGAAATATTTCTACAATCTTGCATTGCATGTGAGAATGTAGGAATGTGGGCAGCATGACTTGTGCTGGTGTGTCATACCTTTAGGATTGTCGGGTATAGCCTGGGCCTGTGTGGGCCTTGCATGTTCTCCATAGGTGATGGAACACAGTTAGTTTAATATGTGCCTACAGATTCCCCATAGTGTGCATTTGTGCTCTGTAATGGACCGGCATCCCATCCAGGGTGTAGCCCTGCTTTGTCCCCTGTACTGTCCTAGATAAGCCCCTGACCTTCCTGTGACTCTAAGCAGATAAGCTGCTAGACGTTGGATTATTGTTGCCAATATTTGCTATTTATTCAATGGATTTATTTGCAGATTTAATGAGAAATATTCAGCCACTATTATATTTTCATGCTCATTGACTCGAACTTGGTAAAAAACTTCGTAGAAATGCCCAGTCTGCTGGATCAGCCGCAGAAATGGCACCCAGGGACCAACGCAGTTTTCACACCATAAAGGTGCCATTTGGGCCTTCATGGCCCTGTATTTAAACCCAGTATTTATTCATGCTGTGGTTTTCCCTTCATTGCTGTGACGAGGGCTTTAAATTTCTTTAAAATAACTTCAACATTCCATCATAACCCAGGTTATTTGACCGACTTCTCTGTTGTCCACATGTGTGGGACCCAACAGCTGTTGGAGTGTAGAAGAATCCCAGAGCCTTTTTCCTTTTTAACATCTTCCTACACCTCCAATGCTCCTGGAGGAGGGGAGTAAGTAAGGAAGAGAATATCATCTTTGAGGTTTGGGATTGTTATTATAAGACCGATCCCCTCTATTAAAATACCTGCACCCTCATTCCCAACCATATTTCCAGTTTGACTATTTACTTCAGGGGGCCTTGTAGTTCTCAATATATAAAGTGTTCTGCTAGGTTTCTCAGAAATGCTCAGTGCTCGATGACTTGTGAATGCAAATCAATACATCTCATTCTGAGATGGAAATAATCCCGGCAGATTAATTTACAGTCTCACAGAGAGATATTAGTTTTACTGTTTATGTTGCTGGGAAAGTGCGGTGGAGATATTGAAGTGACAGGCGTATGGCAACCTCAACGCTCCTGATATGCAGGCCTTCAATTTGGCAGAAGGTGTGATGTCTGACTAATGACACTGCCTTGATGCAGCCGAGGGAACTGTCACCTTGGAGAGGGGGTTCGTGTGCGTTCCAGTACAGACCTAAAATCTATAGAATACACACAGCAAACAGCTGGTCGGACACCCAAGTGGAAGTCTCTGAGGAAGGGTAAAGAATTTGCTGGAAATTCCCTCTGTGAGATCAGAGAAATATCTCAGGACCCAGCATGAGGCGAGCAAGCTGTGTGTAGGTTCTCCTTACTCTCCTCTCATTATTTACACACAGGGTCACAGAGGTTCACAAGTTCCTACTGGTGCCCTTTGATCAGCGGTGTATTAAACGCTAACTGCAGAACATCACATAAATCACCCTCCAACAGCCTTCGGCACCTTCTGGAAGACTTTGCACCTTGCTAGATGACTTTCCCTCCCAAATTAAAATTGGATTTTGGTTTTAACTGGATTGTTTCTTTACTGTCTCAGTTTGCCCAATGTGCTAGAAAATGCAAAATCATAACGTCTAAGAAAAACATGACCAGGAGAAAAATGTAGGAAATCTGAAGGAAATTAGGCATAACAGAATTAAATTTTAATTCATCATCATTAGGATTTTTTTGTTCTGCTGGCTGAATGTTCAACAAGCCTGCCTCTCATCCTTGAATGTGGACAAGAACATGCAGATATACAGTACTGTGCAAAAGTCTTAGGCAGTCCAAAGAAATGTTTAAAGCTGTTTATCTGGGTAGCAAGTGTACTTTGCCTTAGAACAAAAAACACTATTTAACATTAGAACATGTGCAAACTGAGAGTAACACAATAAAAACTAGCAATATTTTCTTCTGTTTTCTAAAAAGTTACTGATATCTAGTTGGATGGCTAGATGAACACCGCTTCAGTTCCCAAACTTCTCCTCAGGGGCATCTCAGCTGTTCCATGATTTTGTTAAATTTCACCGACAGCTCAATTAAATAATTAAATATATTGGTTTAAACAGTCAGTAACAGATTGACTAGCTGTATGAGGTGTGCTAGTGGCCAAGTCAAAAGATACATGGCTGCACTGGACTGTCCCTGCAAATACTAGGATAATTTTAGCAGAGGTTCTGAAATGGCTAAGCTGACACTTTGACAGGCATAATATCATAGTTTTACACCAACACGAGGATAATTTAAACATCATTGTCTTTGCCATGCCTAAGACTTTCACGCAGTACTGTATATAATATAAACATCTGTATCTGTAACTTCAAAAGTAGGTCACTGGTTTTTATACCAAGAACAGCACATACTGGGTGTCCTGCATCCTTTACACAATGCAACTGTGCAGCCCCATCTACAAATCGACACCAAAAATGATGTCAACCTTGTCTGAGTCTGATTAAGCATCCGAGCAAATTCATTATGATCATTAACATTTTGTGAGCTTAAGTCAGTATCAGGTTTGTTACTTGAGCAAAAGCTGAGTGAAAATCAAATGTTCAATTAAAGTTAAAATTGCTTTTTCTCCTACAATCTAACCCTCTTTTAATTTCTTTAAAATTACTATTGCCATCCATCCATCCATCCATCCAGCCAGCCCCATTCCAGAACTGCTTATCCAGTACAGCCATCCTGGAGCCTACCTGAGGGATCCACAGAATAGGAGGCAAGAAACTCTCTGGACAGGAAGCAAGCCTTTGACATTCAAATTCTTCTCGAACCCTGTATGGTGATTGGACATTTTGTTTCCCTCAAATTTGGCCCTGGCTTCTCTCCTTGACATGGAAGTCTCCCAGCCCTATTCCACATTCTATCTTTTACTCATAATAAATTTAGTGAACATTGGTCAAACGCTTCAGTTCCTCATGCAGAAACATTTATTGAGCATCTACGGTAGTAATATAATAATTTAAGCTAAAAAAAGCATAACCCTCTTTTTTAAAGGTGCTACATCAGTAGGTACCGACATGCTTCCAATTTCTAAAAAGTACAGTTTTCATTTGTTGTTTTATTATTTTTGTACTTTTAAAGGTTGATGCCCGGCCTATTTCAATTTAATCCCGTCCTCTGAACGTGACTTTGATGAATTGGTCGTTCAAAGTCTACATCCATGTCAACCCCCTGACACACAGGTCCCATGCGGGGCTGCCGATTAGCTGGACCGTAATCTCAAAGGCCTCATCCCACAGTGATTTTTAGCTCACTTCCCAGCCTGACCTACATATGCAAGCAGGCATTTGCTGTTATTGCCGTCTGTGGGAGGGAACTTGTTACCATTTTTTGTGCAGGGGGAGGCAGACTGACTTTTCTGTAGTGCCATGGTTTTATTAGAAGCTTGTGACAGAATAATTCAGCGAGCGTGTGTGGGAAGGGGTGGTCTTCTCCTTGGTTTCTCCTACTCCTCAAATTGCCAGTTTTCCTCAGCAACAAAACAATTATATTTTTTTAAGATTCTGAATAGTCCAGTGACTTCTTAAGAGTGACTTTTCCATGCATTTCTCATAATTTACTGTCTGACACAATAATGTACCCGGCTGCCCCCTCATCCTAGCTGCTCATCGCTCTTAACAAAATCTAGTTTGTACCTATTTTCCACACTTCATGCCTCGATACGTTTAATCCTGCAAAACAGCATCACACGAAACTCACACTAAATCAATATGATTAGAGTGGTTGGCCGTGCAGCAATGAGTAAAATAAACAGATTTTTTTAAGGTTTTTTTGTGCTGTTCCAATGCAAATGAAGGAAATACATATGTTAACACCGAAACATTTGCGATGTCAAAGTTTTTTTGTGAAAGAATTGCTGCATTATCTTAGAAAAGTGCAGAAGTGCCAATATTTTTTTGCCAGAAGTTGTCCATCTTGTTATGCTCTGCACACCTGTGTCATTTAGATGTGAGTTTGAGGGGCTCTCAGACCCAGAGAAATGCGGCTTCCAGATCACTCCACCAAGGCACAAAACCCAGAACTTGAACACTTAGTGCTCAGTTGTCCATGGAATACCTGGATGTTCAGATAATCTTCTGCAGAAGAACACAGAGGGATAGGGAGAATGAATATGGCCATTGAGGTTGCCATATGCCTGTAAAATCATGCAACAGGTTGAGGCAACTGAGAAGCTGTACTGAAAGTGTAACATTTCAGGCTGTGCGGCACTGCCCCTCCTGGTGAGACGGTAAGTGAATGCTCAGGAATGTTCTGTCTGGGAGCCAGAAGGGTCTCTAGTCCGAAAGTCATCCAGAGGTACTTCATCTGGAGTAACAAGATACTGGACATGCCGAAATCTACATTGAAATGCCTCTACTGTTGAGTCACCACAAGAAGTGCATAAATATTAAACCGTGCTGAGATTAATTGCTAATTATGATCCGCATAACTATTAATTTGCAGTTAATCACTGCAAATTCCACCTACTTCCCATCATTAGGTGGGGTTATTAATATTCACGAGGTGAGCAATAGGCGTCACCCCATCAGTAGCCGATTTTTTTTGGCCCAGGTTTGGAAAAAAACTAGAGTCCACATCCACCGGCTCACGAGGAAGCCGGGGAGTTTTTTTCAGTGGGCATGACCTAATTACAGGGAGCGGTGAGTTACAGCTGATCTTCCTGCAGATGAACGACGAGAGGAGTGGCACACTTTTCGTGAGCCCAGGCTTAATGAGGAGAACTTTCCTCATGTGTCTCTACCAGACCCATGACCTGGAAGATGAACCATGCTTTAATCGTTCAGTAATGTGACTCGATGAAGAATCACATACTCCTCATCATTGTAATATAAATGCAAATGTTTGACTTTCAACGAGTGGCATGATTATGAGTTGGTGAAAAAAATATATATTATTTAAAATACTGGAGACACAACTTATTATACGGACACAGACGAACGTTTCTAGCTGTGTTTTTCTGGATGTTTATTTAACGTAATTCTGGATGTTTACTTAATGTAAATAAACTGTAATTCTTTCCACCAGGCATCCAGACTGATTACAGACGTACATTTAGATGTACATTTTCCATTTATCACACATGTATATATTGTACAGCTATTTCTAGCACTTTTCACTATTTTGCAATTTCATAATAGAGGTCAGCCCGGATTTTGTTGTCTGAATACTTTGCACAAAGACAATAAAAGTGAATTTCATCTGATTGAATCTACAAAATGTAAACTTGGATTTAGCACCAGCTGTCATTGCAGGCAGCTGAAGCTAGGGGTCACTGTGGACAGCCATCCGGCTGTTCTGCAGCCCCAGCTTACTCCCTCCAGCCCTGCTGGGGTTGGGGGTATTCGTGGCAGGACGCCACTTCCCTTGCATTCTGACATAATATTCCATGCCCTCCCCAAACCCTTTCATATAGCATTATGTGTGAGGCTCCACCCATTTTAGCAGACCTGTGTTTTGACAGCACTGTGCAAATAGGGTGAAGCGTGTACCAAAATGCACAGTGCAAGCTGTGGGTGGAATTCACATTCCACTGGTCCCTTTACCAGTGACCGATGTTGGGTTCATCACCTGATGAATGACCCAAGGCTAGAGCAGGCAGAGGATGAACACTAAAGTAACATTTTGAGTGACAGACCGGGTGGTTCATTAAAAGACAAATACCGAAGCTGTTTGCTTTCAGCTGCTGTATGAATAAGCCCCATTGTGTCAAGAAACCGTCACAGTGACTCCATGAAATCAATAATCCCATGAAATTCCTTTATCAGCTGGAAGGCCAACGATACAGGGGGGAGGGAAGGTGCAGAATGCCAGCAGCAGAGGTTAAATGCTGCAGGCTGGTCCTCAGGGCCCCCGGAGACGGCACAGGGACTTGCCTGCTGGGGGCGCTGTCACAAGGCAGCTAAAAAGCACAACACTGCCGCGGCTTCCTGTCAGCTGTCCTAGAATCTGCTCATACACGAAGCATGCAGCCCTTTCTGGGTCAATTACAGTTTCTTGTTATCTTGCTTCTATCCTGTGATTCTGATTTAAATAAAGAGCCTTCTATAGTACACCAGAGCGAGCTTACGAAACATGTAAAAGAGATTGAAGAGCATCCCCTTGAGGCAGAAATGTGGAGTGCATTAAAAAAAAATCTGGAAAACCTTTAACTCAACTGGACACCAGCAGGACTGTGTGTCTGGTGTTTCAAAGTACAAATGTGGCTTTAAGGCAACATAGAAATAAATCTGCAGTAAAACAAGGCCAAACAAAACTGCCAAGTATCCTGTAAACAGTTCCTATCACTAACATGCACGTTCCTTACACACAGCTCTCTTTCTCTACCCTGCTCATATAAATAATGCCTGCATCCTTCAAAGTGAACAGAACCATATCTCCTACCCTGAATCCCCTTGTTCCTAGAATCATATGTACTGTGGCAACTGTTCAAGTGTACCTACTACACAAGTAATCAAAAAACAGGAGGTCTATCTGACTTCCTGCAAGGAAGCAGCTTGTGTGTAATTAGCAAATAAATCATATTATACACACACAGCCTGCATGACGGCTCATATAACAGACACTATTTTTATGGACTGTTTTGCGGATCAGGCTCAATGAGCCGCCCAGTCTATCTTGAATCAAGCACAGTCAATGGATGGATTCAGAAAACAAATATATGGTTCGTAACTAGGACTGAAAATCTTCTGTTATCCTTCTTAACTGAAGATAATTAGAAAAAAACATAAATTTCAACTGAATTCTGGCCAAGAAATATTTATTGTTCATTGAAGGACAGCATGATCAGAATTTGAAACTGCATTTCCTGCTACTGCAGCTAGGGCAGTCCCATGATGTCAATATTTTTGGGACACTTGTTTTCTGCCCTGCATGTCTGCAGCCCAAGGCTCCTTTACAAACCTTTACAAACGTCTGTTTTGCCTTTTTGTGACGTGTTTCAATTTCAGGCATTGGCTGTTGCTGATGAGCTGAGTGACAAGTCACGCACAATGACTCACACTGCAAATTAAATAAAATTAAAAGAACCCAAACTAAGAGTTTAGACCCAACTGGAAGTGATGGAGATGACATTAAAATCACCCTTTAAAGTTAGATGGAAGATATATCGGCCAAACATAAACTAAAACGAATTAATAGGAACAGTCATTCTCCTTACCTGCCACATGGTTAAAATTCCATTATCCATAAACAGGAGAAAAAGATAATCAGGCACGGAAGACAACAGTTTTCCTCAGGTTTTTAACAACTGTTTGCTGTAACCATCTGCCTCGTCGAGGAAGTCATCTAACTACAGCCCTTTATTTGTTCATTGCATTGCTCTGGCAGCACCCTAACCTTTCCTCCTAGTCCACCGAGAGTCAGTAAGCAGGCAGCCGTCCGCTCTTTTCCCCCTTTCAAATGGGAGCTGAATCCTGACACTGTAGGCTGCTCACCGCCGGCCTAACCAATCATGGCCTGGGGTGGGCGGGGCCTGCTGCGGGTGCCTGGGTGTGCCTGTTGGAAGATTTGGACCAGGCTCTTCGCTGCTCAGCCATACATGCAATGAGAATTCAAATCTAAAATTGAATCTTTTAAAGCTTGGAGGTTAGACCAAAGGTGATTTTTTTTTCTACAAATGATGTCTAAGTGCTAGACACAAAGTGGCTACTCGGTAGATTATGTTCTGTACACATTCATTAGTTATTTAGTTTGCAAAGTTTCGCATTTTGAACACCGGACTTTTCAGTGATTTCTCTCTCCGGAGAGCTGCCTGTTTTGGTCACATTATGGGCATTAATGGATTCACGTAGCCTTCAAAGTGGGGCCCTTTGACATTATGTAGGGCTGTAAACAGGACAGAGAAGCATGAACAGACATTCCACAGGAATGAAGCAGATTTCCTTGTCACTTAGCGATCAGGAACATTTATCTGTGTGACTTAACTAGCCCCTCTCACCTAGGAATACACTAATTCTAACACGTATGTCTTCCTGTGGTCACAGCGACCATTACCGATGTCCAGGAACTGTGAAGAGGTTCCAGGGGAAGGAAGTATTTCGGTGACTAGTTACATGATCTGTCCTTGTGAAGTTCCCAAAAGACCGAAATTCTGTAGTAACATGCAGGACAGACAGCAGGGCTTAGCAGAAAAAGACAGTGAATGTTGTAGCTTTAAACAAGGCTGCAAATAGTCAGAAAAAAAGAGCACAAGTCAAATTAGATTGTTCTTTGAATGGATGTTATTTAATAAGCCTTCTGAAGCTCACATGCTGGTGGGAGGCCAGCACGATTGATCTGATTTAATTGGTCAATACCTATTTTCTTTCCCCTGACAAATTATAAATGATCCAGATGAGGGTTTGCCCGTGTTGTCCATGGAGTCACGTGAAATGGCATCTTAAAAAAAAACATCATTGGAAGGGAATGTAGATGGAATTCATTAAGCAAATGGAGCTGTTCATCAACATGTTTTTACTGCATATCTCTCGCTTTCCTGTAGAGGAATAACTGCGGACGTGCGCTTTATGCATACATATTTACTACCATTCCTCCCGCAATGTTAAGGGCCCTGCTTTGGTTATAAACATTTCTGTTGCTTTTTCTTGTGACCGGAGTAAAATGTTGAAACTTCTTTCTTCCCCTCCTCGAATAAGTATTTCAGTGGTTGAGAGATTTCGGCTTTTGGCTTCAAAGAATGCGAGGAATTTGCAAGAAAATCTCTTCCTGCTCCTTTATTTAACCCATCGACCGAAACAACACAGCAAGTCAGGGAGGTTCTGGGGCTAAAGATGGGTTGTTTTGCGGACCAGGCCAGTGGACGGATGGCTGGCTGCTGGTGCTCCCACCCCCACGAAACACACCCCCTCATGCTAGCGAGTGGCATCTCACCAAGCACACTCCTCGCTTCACGTAGCGTAAATCAAGGGCGGCGATAAATGCAGGCAGCACTCGAAATGCACTTAAACGTCAGTTGCTTATGACTTTCTATAAATCCTCTGTGCATATTTTCAGTGGCCCTTAACCTCTTAAGCAAGTCCACGTGGCTCCCAGTAAACTGCTTTCACTTATCAGCCTGGGGAACGCTATTCGGGCTGGCAGCTGACAGCTGAATACCGGACAGAACCTCCTTCCTCTAGATCGTTCTTCATCTCTTTCATCCTCAGATAAGTCCCCACAAGGTGGCATGGTAAAGCAGGCTGGAGTATAATTAAAAAAGCGATCTGGCCCTTCTTAGTTAATTGAATTAATCACCATGTGGGCATCCAAGCCTTTGTGGTTGCTGGGCAACAGTCAATGTTAACAAAAACTTTAAGAACAAAAGAATAAATAAAAAATACACCCACACTTTTGCAGTCTCCTCTCGATCATTTGATCTGTTTCTGGGTCTATCTAGCTTACTTTCTTCATGTACTTCGCATCCTTCTGCCATTAGAGCTAATCCAGCACAGGCCTGCGGTAAGCCTGCAGCCCAACCTCAGAAGCTGGGCCTCTGGGGATTTTGGTTTCTTCCCGCAGTCCAAGGACATGCGGTTAGGCTTCTCCAAAGCACCTTTGGTGCACGAGTGTGGGCACTGCAAAGGACTGGCATTCCTTCTAGTAGATGCGGCCCACCTGGTCCCCCATGGGATGGGCACCAGGTGGTTGTGGAGAACATGGATGGAAGTCACACAGCTTTCATTACAGACTTGGTAGAGAACCCTTCAATAGGTGCAGCAATTAGCTTCCCTCTCTCCATCGAACTTTGGCAGGACTGCCCTCCCCCCCACCCACCTTGGCTGGGTTCCAAGGTTAACTCCAGTCACGTCAGGGAGTCCAATTCAGTGACTCATGGAAAAAAGAAAAAGAATATTGATGCTGGATGGAGGAGGGGTTTGGGAGCTTGTCGACCCCGGGTAGGTTCATACCTTTATTTGGAGCAGCTCTGGTTTCCATGAGTTTATGAAGGCCTTTTAAAATCGTGGAAGTTGCAATTTTGCTGTTCGGTTCCACGGTTCTTGGTAGACAGAGGCACAGTCACACACATGAAATGGATACGATGTTTTCAGGAGAAGGCCCCTGAACAGTAAACGTAAATCACAGTTATCTCCTTGTCTCAGTATTATTTATCCAGGAATTTAATGGACTCCCAGTTCCTTCAGAATGTTTTTATGCTGAAGATGTCGATCCAATTAAAATGACTTTAAGCCAAAAAAAAAACAGCGCTAATTAAAATGATTAATTAGCAAAAAAATGCATACCTATGGCATTCTCTAATGTTTGCAGTCCTTGCGGAAAAAAATATTAGCATATTATTATGGCAGGTCTTCATTTTCTCTGTGAGTCTAAATGAGTATTATAATGGTGAACGAAATGTATAAATAAAATTTATACTGTATGTAATATCTGGCTCTCCTTGTCAAAATCTAGCTAGTTGTAACCTAAAATGTTCAACTATCACAGCAAGCATGTGCAATCTTAGTTATAATTACCACGAGATACAATTTCTCATGGGAATATACCGGTTCGATATCAACTTGGCTCATCAATCGCTATAATTAAACAATCACACGAGCATTCGTTTTATAGAAAGTACCTGAGGACACTCAGCATGGCCCAGATTGATTCCAGACTGAAAACAGGCACAAACACATAAGGTCATTAAAGATGCTTTTATAACCACTCTTAAAACGGCACTGAGGCCTTTTCCTGCTACCCAGACGGGAAATGTGCTTTATGGCACTGAAAGTGGTGCTTGCACAGCTCTCCATTTGCCTGTTTTTTTGTTTGTTATTTCATACATTTCCGGAGGGTTTTTCCCATCCTAACAGACAAACATCACTACACTCATTGCGTAGTTTAGTTCCAAGAATGAAAAGAAACAAAGATTCTTAATTTAAATTGTAGATGAACAAAAAAAAACATTTTCATTTAATCAAGGTGACTCTGTACCCAGTCACCCCACAGCTTTTGGGAATAAAAATACTCTTAATTAAAAAATATTGATGGACAGGAATTCAATTAAAAAGCCATCAGATCTATGAGACATATAGAGACACATTAGGCTGGTTCTGGAGATCTATGGATGACCGTGTCAGATTCATGTGGGTTCTTTGATTCATAACTTCCTTTTTCAGTTCAAAGGAGGATTTTCTGTTGCACCATTGACCATGCTACATAAATCTCACATAAAACAGATAAACGGTATGACTATTTTAAAGTGTTCTGCCAAAGAACTAAATAGCAGATGCAGTATTTGCATATAACATGTTATTGTGTACGGTCACATGGTCCTTTGCATTGTGCTCTGTGCAGCCTGGGATAGGCTCCAGGAAACGTCTATGATCCTGAAGATGGATGGATGGATGTTCACATTTACATCTACTGCTATCTTCACATGAACATATTGAATGACTGTGACAGACTAATAAATAACAGATTAAATGGTTCTCCACCAAACGACAGGGCCCACTGATGGTTTTCTTTCTTTGGGTTTTAAGGCTTCTCTCAGATTCTGTACTCAGTGAAGTGTAACACTGTCAGTATATGGAGTTCACCATAGGATGTACCGCAGAAAAGCAGGGAGAGGGCCTTTTGCAGTACCTAATGGGAAGGGGCTTTTTCAGGAGCTAAAGCCAGAACAAAGAGCGGAGATGGGGGCCAGTCACAGCCAGGACGGGTTGGAAAGACGTTTGAAATCGGAGCGACGGTTTAAATCTGACGTGCTGTGGAGGAGGGGTGATCAGGACGACAAGCGCGTGCCTTGTCCTGGGAGACATGTAATCCCAGACAAAACACCTGAAGTGGGAGCGGACCCAGCAGTTGAAAGCCGAGCTGCCATCCCAGGCAGCATGCTTGACAGAAGCCATTTGCATACGCGCCACAGAAAGGAGCGATCACAGACTGGTGTAGGGGGGTGGGGGGGAGCATATAAAGGGGCTTCTGCGACAGGCCTGTTTGGTGGATTAGGCCTGATTGCTTGTTAGTGGCTCCATACCTTCCAGCTGAGACCCATTACCAATTCAAGACAGGCTCCACTGAAGTCAGAGCAGGCTTCCTGCATTTTATGCTGCATCAGGAGGTAGCCTTGGCGATTAAAACACACTCTTCACATTCGTCCTGTGCATAAAGACGCATTGGCTTGCCTTCGCTTTGTGCTGGAAACCTCATGCAGACCACAACTTGCTCAAGCTATACTTAAACTTATGTCAGGAGTTTTTTGGGGCCTGCAGGACCCCAAATCAGCGCCCACTTTTGGGGGGTCACGAACGCTGTCCATAGATCATCGTACAGGAGGGTTGACACAGAGGGGAAAAGTAGCTCTAAATGTCAGCAACTAGCAACAAAATTTACACTTCATGAGCAGCTCAAGGTGACTTTAAACGCTAGGCCAAACCCTACGAGCCTGTCCTTGAATTGGGTGCCATTCAGTTCGTTTGTTAATATCCATGAGTATGTTTATAAATCTCTGAAGGAAAGAGATAATAATCATATGCTTCTGAAGAGGACATCTGTTAAGTATGTAAATAGTAATGCTGTCCAAATTTCAGCTCTCCTTTAAGACTCTTTAAACAGTAATATCTGAGCAGGAGAGAAGGAATAAATTGTATAAATAAAATGAATTGAAGAGGAGGATTTAATGAGAGTATAAATTTCATTCACACTCTTCTACTCATCAGTTCACAGTCTCATTATACGGTATTTTTTACATCTCAGCACTATTATTTCTGCTCTTACTGCTTGCCAAAACATTTTATATCCAATGTACACAGAGACAGATATATAATGAATATTTTCAAACATAATCAGCATAATTACTGCATATAAAACCAAAAGAGAATCACTGCTTTAGATTAAGCATCAATAGATATATACTGCAATTTGTATACATTCTAATTAATTGTTTAATATTCAGAACAACCTATCTATCATATACACAAATTAAAATTATAAGGGGTGATGGCTGATCTCCAACACCAACGGTTGTCAAACTGCAGTTCTGGGGGGGCCAGAGCCCTGCAAATTTTTGGGTTTCCCCTCTTCTGATTCAACTCGTCGTGTTAATTACCACACAACTCTTGAGCTGAATCACAGGCCTCCGGCCCTCCCAGAACTGCAGTTTGACACCCCTGTCCTATAGGATGATGTCAAATAATGTCACCACAATGTGTAGTATTTGTTTAAAAACGGGGGGTGGGGGGGGGGGGGACATAAATCACATTTCCTTTGTGCTATTTAATTATTTAAAAATCCGCTGCAGATGACTGCAGATCGAGGAAAGCTAATGAGAGACGGATGGAGTTCCAATCAATACTGATCTCTACATTAACGAGTGAGTAAGCCGTCCTTCATTTCTCCTGTGACTCACGAGGGCAACACATCAACCCCTAACTGTTTTGGATAAAAGGCTTTTCATTCACAAAGCCTCTCTATTAAGCAACTACATAAATAAAGGAAAGGATGCTTGATTTCAGCCTGCTAACCGGCACATGATATAATCTGTCCCATTCACAAAAAGCCAGTCTTCAGATGCCCTACAGTGCTGTTACCGCCAGCCTCAGAAGACCCAGCGCCGATACAGTCAAACATACATTCGCTGAAACGTATTCAGCTAAATACTGCCGGGTGAGAACTTGTAAGTTTCATGAGAACGTGCCATCAAGTTTCTTTTGGTTAGTTTAGTCATACGGAGTGTCTGCATATCTGAGTAAAGAAAGAGACAACAAGAGATGATGGCTCAATCAACTTAAAACATGTCAAATAAGCAAAATGCTAGTCGGTGCCAGTAACTTCTAAGTCATGCCATATGCCCCGGTTTTCTCTTGACATAGAACCAGTAAAACATCAACATTTTGATTGTAGTAATTTTGTTTCTGCTCCCCTGTCTGAACGCAGAATGTATTAAACAGAAAAACAGCAGGGGTGTCCATCTGCGATTCAGACACACAGATTCACATACACAGATACACACACACACCTAAGGGGGCGCAAGGGGCCCTTACCAGTCTCTGACACGTCAAGCCGCGGGCAGATGAGCACGGTTTTGCGGCCAGGCACTGAGTGAACCCTTTCCTCCTTTAAGGCAGCCCGAAGTCGCGTAGCCTTGCCTGCATCCGCCTGGCAGTTTCCTGTCGAATTCTCCTCACTCAGACATCACTTCTAATCCCTCCGCGAAAAGAAGAGCGAATGCTGTCCAAATGACTCCAGCAGGCAGTGTGGCCTCGCTGGGGCTCCGTTACTTTGTGTAGTTTTCCTGGCACGGGATCGCGCGCTGCTTCTCGGTCCTGGGAGATTTTTTCAGAGGGCAAATAGCAACCCTCCTCCCCCATTTTGGGGAGGGTTGGGGGGAGGGGGGCACTGTCACTCATTACGGGTGGACAAGTGTGGGCCCGGACTGCCAAGGAGACATCTTTGACTGACAATTAGGGCTGGGGGGGGGTGAAATAAGAGGAGCTGGAAGTGGAGGTGTAACAGGGTGCAGTGGAGAGTGAGTGCGATAGTATGATGCAGGGAGATCAATAGGCCTGCGTTTGCTTTGCATTAGTCCAATCGAAGCTCCTTGTGTACGTCCTGGCTTGAATGCTGTTGCTAGGAGATTGAAGTGCTGAGGAAAGGGGCATGCCTCTTGTTTTAGTTGAGATCTCAGTCAGGAAAAGGTCATTCATAGATCTGAGCATGAGAAAGACCATTAAGGTTCAGCATTCATACTCAAGTAATGAGACTAGAATGCTCTAGCACCGTTCTGAAGCTCTGCTACAATATGGCCGGCCTGCATTTATATGCAAAATACAAGGCCCTGGGAAAAACATGATACAATTAACTATAACTAACTGATAAAATTAACTATAACATTGACTGAATAGCAGTGTGTGCTTTATCACTGTACACCACTGTATACTGATTTCTAACTCTTCCTGCTAATTTTGCACTGTTGCTTTTCCATGCAGTGACAATGGTTGCGAGATAGAAAACTATGCTGTTAAGTTCTCTTTTTTATCTCTAGTTAAAATTTAAAAAATAGCAAAACTATAAAATAGGCCAACCCTAAAAATGTTGCCATGAGGAACCTCACTGGGTTATATTTTAAAAGGCAACAAGCATAATAACATTTTGGAAACTAAATTTAGTCTGTTCCTTACTTGTCACCCTGTATTACTGTACAGCAGTACAATATCTCCATGAAATGCATTTTATTGAAATGTATATGGAAGAGGGCAGCTCCTAAAGGTCCATGGTAGCATCATAACTATACAGAATCAGCTACTTGTATCCTTCTTGCTGTCACAATTCCCCGCATGTTCTTGGTATGTTTTCCAGGTTCAAAATGACCGTCTTGCCCCTGAAGTTCCCCCCTGAAGTTGTTTTCTCCTGCTACCATTCGCTCTGCACTTTAGCGGAAACTTTTAGAAAGGAAAATCCATTAGCTTGCAGAGGTTTTCAATCTGCTCAGTGGATCACAAGGTGTGAAGGGGCTGCTGTGCTTCCTGTGGACTGATCTCCGCACGTCCGCTGACAGGCTGACAGGGACAAACTGCGTCAGATCCATTTCAGGAGAGGGATTCAGCAGGGAGACACATTCATTACAGCCAAAGGGGGGGGGGTCTCCCTCAGCCTACCTGCTCACTTGACACCCCTTTGACATACTGTCTTGTATGTATCAGGGGTGATCAAAGACCATTAATCGTTGCCTTAAAACCACTGTTTCAGAGGACAGTCCAAGGTGGGGGGGGGGCATGTAGGTTGTCTTCCTGTTGCAGTTCTGCCTAATCAAAAGTGATGGCTGGCTATGCAGATCATAGGGCAGCTGCGATTCAGAAGCATCACAGCTTAAGTTCTTGATCCAGTCAAGGAACGAACTAGACAAGAAGAACTGCCCTCAGACGGGTTAAAACCCAATGTCAAAAATATGTTTGTAATGGATGAGCTAGAAAGAGACTCTGGATTAGAGTGAGCTAGCATTGGCCATTTTTAAGCTTTCCCTGGATAAGGGCAGGATGCTGAATGGATCCACATGATATGGGGATGGGAGCTGGAATGGGGTTTGGGGACTGCAAACCAGTGAAATGGGAAGAAGAGAGGAAGTACAGGGACACGGCGGCTGGAGTATTCGGGGGGGCACAGCGACGTCTGGGTGTCGGGGGAAAACAGTGACTGGTAGTAAGAATGGTGCACAGGTGGAAGAGGGGCTGATCAGCTGACTTCAGCTCATCCCGGGACATACATCCCCCCCCCCGCCAACTCACAGACCCCGCCCCCCCCCATTCCTCATGTGTGTTTGGTTAGCTTGAGTAATTACAGCACCGCCTGAACCCGTAACATACTTCTGGAAATCTCACATTTTTATTATGAAATCCATCTTAAATCAAATCCAGCCCTTACATTTTTTTTTTGCATTTTATGTCAAATGTTGTTTTCCTGAGGTCTCCATGCACGTAACAGAATAAGTTAAAACTGTAAAAAATCAGATACTTCTTACTACCAAAATAACCTCATTCCAACAGTGAAAGGTGGTGCTGAGCCTCATGCTTCATGGTTCGACGCGTCTTCTGCCTATCGACCTGGTCCACTAGCTGCCATCACTAGAAGAATCGAGAATGCAGAGCCATAGGAAAATTCTCGAGTTTAGAGAGCTCGAAAAAACGGGTATCTCAGTACTACAATCATCATCTGAACCCGGAATTCGGGAGGACTATGAGATTATTTCTGAAAGATCAACGAAAGGTGAAGGCTGCACATGCGTAACTCTCACTGTAAAGCTTCATTATCATAGAGAGCAGAGAAGGAAAGCCAGAGCCCAGCTGAAGCTTGAAGCAGACGCAGGTTGGGTAAGTGAAGCATTGTGGAGCACACGGGAAACATCACTGCCATTTATTACTGTGGCGTTTTTCTTTGCGAAGCATCTCTTGCTTACCTAATTCTTATTTAAGCGCATTTACATCCACTTTCCACATCCTCTTACCTATAGCACAGGGTGGATCCTGGAGAATCTCTCAGGCAGCAAAGGGTACAAGGCTGGGAACTCCCAGGATAGGATGCCACTCCACCCCAGGGCACCTACCCACACACACACACACACACACACTAACACTCACAAACAGCAGCACACCAATTCAGAGAAACTAACTTCATCTAACTGCATTTTTTTGTACTGCAGGAGGATGCCTGTACAAACACAGTGGCACATGAAACTCCACACTCAGAACGGGGCACAGGAATTGAACTCACAACTGGAAGAGTGACCAACTTTCTTGCCTATTTAATTACATTTAAATCCACCCATGCATGCAGTGCGGGGGCCCTGGGGTGTAGCCGAGGCCATATCGGGCAGGGGACACTCTGGATGCCAGTCCATTGCAAAATTTGATCATTTCCATGGCATAAGAGAAAAAAAGCCCAGTAATTACATAGCTTGAAACCTAGTAAATGCCTTTTGTATTCCACGCCTTCTACTCAGTTTCCCTTTATCCAGCTTATATTTGTGTCTTTCTTTAGCCACTTGCCAATAACACTCAGCACTGCAAATGAGCAGGACCCTGTTACAGTCTCTTAATGTCAATTAGAAACCTGAACATTGACAAATGAGGGAGGAAACAAGGAAAAGAATATACTAGAACGTTGTGGGCGAAGCCACTGTTAGACATTTGCCATTTTATATATAAACTGGAGACTGTGAATCAGCTTGAGCTGAAGTTCTCCAGGAATGTGTTTCAGAGCTGTGGTTAAGGCTCTGTCTCCACATCGCCCACATGAAATCCGAGTTTATTCTTCATCTGGACTCAGATCTCTTTTTGAGAGAGACAAAAAAAAAACAGCCTTTCTCCATGCCTTCTGTCGACTACGTTTCCTTTAATATTGAAACTATTCCCATTTAATACATGAGAAACTGGAGGATGTCGATTAGAAGTTCCTTAGAAATGTGCAAATATCCCTAAAACATGCCAGCTTAGGTACCAGAATCTCTAAATGCTCTTCACACGGCACCTGAGAGACAGACCTCTTTGGGTTCCTCAAAATGCCACAAGAAGGTGAACACACTGAAGAACATTTTACTATCCATGTATCCATCCATTTTCTGACTGTTAATCCTGGACAGGAATGCAGGGGCCCTGATGCTGATTCCAGGCTGCAGAGGGACACAGCACTGGGGTACACCTTGGACGGGACGTCCGATATTCAGCTACTGTAAATAAAAATCTTTAATCTATGATTTGTATCAACATTCTATCAAAAGGACCAGATGCAAAAGTTTTTAAAATATTATGTTCATATTCGAAGTAGTATCTGAAATATCACCATAGGTACAAAGCTTGGCAGTAAAGAATCTAACAATACAAAAAAAAATGGAAGAAAAGCATGATCTTTAATGTGCTAAACCAGGTTACTCTCTTACAAATTAAAAGATCTTCTGATATTGCACAAGGATGAGATACTCAGAAATCTCTTACAACAGTTGTTACCACTGAATCATCAATTTATCCAAATATTTACCTACCAAGACCTATGTGCAACTGTATTTTTGTATGAGTAATTGAAAATGAATCATATGAATCATTTGCATATGAATCAAGTAATCGTAATATTAAAAACAAAAATATATATATAAAAGTAAAGACATTTGCCTATTATATTTTTACTACACTGGTCATCTCATTCAATAGAAATCTATTATGAATAAAAATGTAAATTTTTATGTAACAAAAGTTACAGAAACATAATTATTTGAAATATTTGAAAGCATAGCAACGACTGAAACCACACTGGAGAGACAGTGGACGGACCCTGAGCCCTCACTCCTACGACCTGACGCACTCTTGTCACAACAATCATGGAATAGCAGAAGTTCTAAACAAAACCGGAGAACCCAGGACACGACAGCACTTAGCAAAGGCAACACATGCTTACTCACAGTCTCGGCTCCTTCACGTCAGCCAGAGAACGGAGAAGAGCGTTTCTGAGAAGCTCCGGGAAAACAATGAGGCGAGAGCGTGTGGACACCACACAGCCCACGCTGGCTGCAAACAAAACACGATCACCTAGCTTCTGTGAAGCCTCCCTGTCTCCCAGCCACCCACCCACCCCCCCCCCCGACACTGCCCCTACTGTGTGCTCACGCGAGCGTGAAGCCGAGGGGGGAACAGTCACTTCCAGTGGGATATTTCACGGACACTGCTTCCATTAACGGAGGGGCAGGGCTCCTGTCGTCCCCCCCCACCCCCAACACTCCCCCAACCAGCATAAGACAAAGACACAGGAGGAGGACTGGAACGTCCCCAGAGAGCCCATTGTGGATGAGGGTTTGAGGTAAGCTGGCTTTGTGCAGGACGGGGTCCATCACAGCATCACAATGAGCAGAATAAACTCCGCTGCCCCTCTGTGACTCCCAGACCAAAGGCCATGAAGAACTCGAACGAAGGCGAACGAAGGCGTAAACGGCCAAAACCCACATTGAAAATGCGCCATTTTGTGCGCATGCCACGCATTTCTTCTCTAACCCTAACAAAACTGTACGGCTGGTTTGTTTGAAAATAGGTAACGATAATTATACTTTACACAGGCTTTGCACTTGGGATGACCACAGAAGTGAGAGAAAATAAACATCAATCCACAACAAATCCAATCCAGACAACAAGCACGCTGAAAGCTCACCAAATTCAGTCACGTTTGTTCATGCAATTTATAAACATTTCAAATCCCATTTTCAATAGTAATAAAACCATACCATGTTCAATGTACTGTAGCATTCTTGGTAAACCTAGTAAAAATAAATAAATATAAATCTCAACTTGAACAGCGATAGCCCCAATTTATTGGTCTGTTAGCCAAGCATTCATTCCGAACAGAGCAATCACTAAAAAGAACAAATTTCAGCCCCCCCCCCCCCCCAGAAATCCCAACCTCTAACAGCCCACCACTGTCGTATGATTGACAGCTTGTCGGATTATCCCTGGGGACTGATGCAGCACATTTTATATCTGTGCCTGCAAATAGTCAATCTTGGCCACTCCAGACACCAAGCCATGTGATAAAATACCTTGGTATTGATATACAGAGGCTGGCCTGAGCAACTCTTCCAAAGCGAAAGATGAAAATGAGGATCCATGTGCTAACTCCGGGTTCCGGGCATTCCTCAATTCACCTGTCCCCCTCTCTCCCCAGCTCAGTGTTAACACCCAAAACCAGCCCCACCCCAACACAGAACAAACGGCTCTCGCATGTATGCTAGCCACAGATGAGTGGGCGACTTGATTGTGATATTAATCTCACAGAGTTTGAAGCTCTTTCAGCATTGGAATAAAAACTGTGTGTACATGAGAAAAGTGTACAGCTAGAAGCCATCAGGCCTCCATAGGGCATTGGAGCATTGAGCTATAAATCGTACATCAACACGAGGCAGCAGCACTGATCCCGGTAAAACTTCATAATGAAAAATGCTGCTTTGTTTACCATTCTTTGGCCTCAACGGCCAATCCTCTTACAGCAGACCCCCCACTCCTTGCTGAAGGCTCTGCCGCGCATATCTAATGAGCGTAGATGCATATTTAACTCACAAGTATGTTCCTATTTGCAGGACGCCACTTATTTGTTTTTATACACAGTGATTCACTTCCCCTTTCAATGCCCCGATCCCCCACAGTGCCTCCCCACAGCTGTTTCGGGCACACAGGAAGCCCTCGCAGCAGAGAGCTTAATATTGTAATTACTCCAAAACATAAGCAATGCCCCCTCCCAGAGTGCAGACTTCGACTGCTCCCCGAGGACCCTAGACCACTTCTCGAATTCAAACTCAAAAACCATAATCGTAAATGCTTGTCTACATTATCTTCAATATTTTAAAATATATAATGCACATATACATTGTATAACATTCTGTTTCTTTGTCATTTAAATGATCTGAAATAAAACAGCCATTTCTGTGTAGATGGTAGACCAAGCTTGACACAAAGGAAATGTACTTTTTCAATACTTTATTAATTAACTACGCAGAAGTGAATGTAAACTAATGGGGTCACTTGCTAGATAGACACCTGCTGAAACCAGACACCTGTATCACAAAGCGGGATTTGTTGGTTAGCTAGATAATTTTTGGATTTAAGGTTCTCCAGTTTAAATGGATTGTATCTTCATTCACTTACAATTAGCCCAGGCTACCTTAAATCCATCTTGCTAACCCTAAAATTCATCAAGTGAGGCAAACAAGTGAAACCAACACAATCAATCAAGCCAAGCCTCCAAAAAAAAAAACTTGGAGATCAAGTCTCAGTCCTGGAAGGAGACTCAAATAAGACTGAGCAAGAAAGCCCTAGTGGCTGAATCCTTAAATAGCCCACTGAGCTCGTTAACCGCTGGTACTTCCTGTTGTCGTACCCTGTGTTCCCTCCTGGAACGTCCAGCCCTGGAAGTGGGTTCCACCTGGTTAGAGGTACATAGCGAAAGAGAAAAAAAAAGAAACAACTAAAAAAGATGTTTCACATTCCCAGTAGTGACAACTGGAGCCCTTTTTAGCATATTTTCTAGGTTAGAAAGGAAATGATCACTGAAAAAGGCAGTGTCTGAAAAATAATCATTTAGCGCATAAAAGGTTTTCAAGGACGCATTCACATTAATTAGCAAACAATCTGGTATTGTTTAAACAAGAAGCAAAGATGGCAATTACATTTGAATTGCAAATTTTGTACGTTTTCTTATTCAACAATATACAAGTAAGAAAGATACAACTGTTGCCTCCCTCCTTGAAGCCTGGGGGCTCCGATCTGACCTTCCAATGTCAAGTGTGTTTGCATGTTCTCCCCATGCCATGCAGCCCAAAGGCAGGCAGTCAGGCTAATTGGCATATCTGAATTTGCATATACGTTGCCTGCAATTGTCTGGCATCCTGTCCAGAGTGTACCTAGTAGTGCTGGCATAAAAACTAATCTGACAGCCTGGTGGGGAGCACTGGCGTTATCAGGACACTGTGGGGGGGGGGGTAGGGGTGGTGCCGGTAAAAGTTATCGACTGGATGGGGTAGAGTAATGGTAAAAGTAGCTGAGTAGCAACACACCATAGTATTGCAGCATTCTATTTAAACTAGGAAGTAAGAATTTCTGAATTCCTAGTCGGAATTTTCAGCTGGAACGCCCCTTGAAGTCAAAATTCTGACTCGGAGAAACCTCTGCAGCCTCGACCTCAGAATTCAAGATGGCTGCACCCTTTAACAACAAAAATGAAAGCTGTAGTTATATACTGTTTATTAGCACTTATGTATCATTTAAGTTTCATTAAATCGCTCGTACACACAATACTGTCCAACCGCTATCTGTGGACTTGATGCTGCACTGCTTGTATGCACCAAATACTGCGTAATGCATTGTTGTCAACTAGTATTAGCAACAATAACTAACAACAAATCTGGCTAGAACTAGTCGTGCTAAATGGCTTTCTGACTTCTTGTACTGGAACGTGGTTAACTCAGGTGTAATATCATTCCCAGCTCTGATGGTGAGGCCAGAGGTACACACACATACAAACACACACACATAAATATATACATATGAAATCACCTAAACTAACAAGGCAACTTATATGCATTTTGTATTGGAAAAATGTAACAAATATCCATCCATCCATCCATCCATTTTCCAAACCGCTTATCCTACTGGGTCGCGGGGGGTCCGGAGTGTAACAAATATGAAAAACAATATTTATTATGACCACCTTCACCAACAGGCAAATGCAGATGGATTTTATGTCCTAAGTTAAAATGTTTAAACATATCCTGCCAGTTCTACCTTTACAAGTAAGGAATGAAACTGGCTGGCGCATATGTGGCGCGGAAAGTGATTATGTCATACCCTGCGAGAGGATCGGAACTGAGGCTGCTTTAAACCCCCTCGATAAGCCAGCCTTGGATGGCCCGATGTTATTTTAGCAGTCAGAAAGACCCCCTGCTTTGCTCAGAGATTTCAAGGGTAGGATACTTCATGCACTCATGTCCCAGCAGCACCACGCTCAGTGGGATCTGTATTCCCCTGACCTCTGGGCTGTTTTATAATTAGCTACACAAATCCTATTAATAATGGGCCAATCAGCTGCGTGGATTGGCAGCATGAAGTGACCTGAAACTGATTGTTGTCGCTCTGAGGGACCAGATTGCTCCTGTTTGCCCTAAAGTCAGGCAACGCAAGATGTTTCCAGCTAGGACTCATTCTCTGCAACCAGCCCCTGACAAAAATGACCAGGTTATAAATATAAGAAGTTCCTAAAATCAGTCAAGTCCCTCAGAACAACGGACAGCTGAGTCCCCTGCTGACTGGGTTCAGAGGGAATTACTTCACCCTTATCATGTGCTGATTTGTGACAACACTGACGGCTCTCATCTCAGTAGTTTTTATGGTTTTTGATGCCTAAAGTCAGGTCATCTTCCAAGTTTACTTACAATAATTACAATTCATTCAAATTAATGCTACTAAAAAGAATATATGATTTTCACTACTGCTTAACCATTATGTTTCATATATACACTATATTGCCAAAAGTATTGGGACACCTGCCTTTACACACACATGAACTTTAATGACATCCCATTCTTAATATATAGGCTTTATTATGGAGTTGGCCCATCATTTGCAGCTATAACAGCTTCAACTCTTCTTGGAATGCTGGCCACAAAGTTTAGCAGTGTGTTTATGGGAATTTTTGACCATTCTTCCAGGAGAGCATTTGTCAGGTCAGGCACTGATGTTGGATGAGAAGGCCTGGCTCACACTCTCCGCTCTAATTCATCCCAAAGGTGTTCTATCTTGTTGAGGTCATGGCTCTGTGCAGGACAGTCAAGTTCCTCCCCACCAGACTCACTCATCCTTGTCCTTATGGATCTTGCTTTGTGCACTGGTGTGCAGTCATGTTGGCAAGCCCAACCCCTGAAAAACAACCACACACCATGATCCCTCCCCTCCCCCCCCCCCCACCAAACTTTACACTTCGCACAATGCAGTAGGACAAGTACTGTTCTCCTAGCAACTGCCGAACCCAGACTCGTCCATCGGATTTCTAGACAGAGAAGCATGAGTCATCTCTCCAGTGAACACTGCTCTAGAGTCCAGTGGCTGCGTGCTTTACACCACTGCATCCGACGCTTTGCATTGCACTTGGTGATGTAAGGCTTGGATGCAGCTGCTTCGACATGGAAACCCATTCCATGAAGTTCTCTAGGCACTGTTCTTGAGCTAAGCTGAAGTCCACATGAAGTTTGGAGGTCTGCAGCTGTTGACTCAGACAGTTGGCGACTTCTGCACACTGTGTGCCTCAGCATGCGTTGTCCCCGCTCTGTGATTTTACGCGCCCTACCACTTCATGGCTGAGTTGCTGTTGTTCCCAGTTGCTTCCAGTTTGTTATAATACCAGTAACAGTTGACCGTGGAATTAGTAGGAAATTTAACGAATAGACTTATTGCACAGGTGGCATCCTATCACGGTACCACACTTGAATTCACTGAGCTCCTGAGAGTGACCCATTCTTTCGTCAATGTTTGTAGAAGCAGTCTGCATGCCAAGGTGCTTACAGTAATTTTATACAGCTGTGGCTATGGAAGTGATTGGAACACCTGAATTCAATGATTTGGAGGGGTGTCCCAGTACTTTTGGCAATATAGTGCATATCTGTAATGTATATACTGTATTGTTTATTTGTTATTGTTTATTTTTTATTATATGTAGCATTATATACAGCAACAATAAAGATATTGTTTTATATTCTATTCTAATAATAGTGATTAATGTGCATCGATTATAATGCCTATAGGTATGTTACTCGAGGATGAATTTCTAATGAACTATGGAACAGTATATTAACAGTATTTTCAAATAAACCAATAATGACATTTTGGAATATTTTAAAATTTTAGAATGGAATATTCCAACTGATTAAGTGCTTCTTCAGATACCGCTGAACTTCATAATGAATGGACTGTCAGTGTCCCAGCAGAATCTGGGGAAAATGAACATTTTATTTTGCTGGGATTTACAGGGAAGGTGTACAGTTGCTGTCACTGCCGTCACAGACTTAAAGGAGAAGGAATGGCAGTGAAAATTCACATTGATCACATCTGTTCAAATAAAGCATTCATTATGCAGTTATGCGCAAGACCACCAGAGAACAGCATTAAAGCATTGTTTTAATTTTTAACAATGCTTAATGCAATACTGAGTGCCTGACACACTCATGAATCCATTATAAAAGATTTATGTCTGTATTTGACATCTGTTTTAATGACAATGTTTTCTCACCGAAAGAATTTTAAAACAAAACACAAATGTCAGGAAACATTACAGAACACGGATTGTCCAGTACAGCATTAATAAAAGACTGATGCGCTCTTCCCCTGCCAACATCCATATTTATAAATGTTAAACAATAAAAATTGTCTGTAGGCTCTGAGAAAGGTTCCTTCCTTCAATGTTGCAGCCTTTTAACTGTTAAGAGTTTGTTACAAACAACACGAAGAAGAGTTTTTAGAATTAGCGAGTTAAGAGAATTCCATGCTTTTAATTTCTGCCCTCAGTAACGTCAAAGAATGTCTTTGATGGCTCTGGCTGGACTGGTAAGAAACCCCTTAACCGGGTCAAGCAATGGCTCAGAGAAACTCGTTTACTCAGATTATGCACTATAGTTGTGGTCTGAAGAATTTGAGGTCTGCTCATATGAACATGGAATTCAGTGTGCCAGAGCAACAGCAAGAATCCACAATGGATTTTAATATGCTTCAGTGCACGCGCGCACCATACACACGTGTTACAGATGCAAAACAGGCACAGAACAGTTATTCTGCTCTACCAAATTTAATTCTTAAAAAGTAGTTTTCTTCCCAAAATTATATGCTTGGTTAAATCTGTATGTCAATTCACATTTCAACTGTATCTAGTAGCATTCTTTGAATAACCAGTTATCATATTTGGAACATACATAGAAAATGTATTGCACATATAACTTGACCAACAATGTTTTTCAGTGCATGCACAGTTACAGTTGTGTATACTGTTGTTTGTAATGTGGACATAACTTTTCATTCATCTGATTCAGAGGTAATCATGGTGGTCAGCCTGCTGGTATCCTACAAACACACAATTTTGATCTCTATGACACATTTACTTTGCCTGTAAAGTATGCAAGCCTGTTCGTTCTGTGGGATCTAAGCTCTTCTCTATTACTGTTTAAAAGATTCTGGCCAGCGCTCGACCCAGTTCCTAAGCAATATTTCTACTATTATCTTCAATGATAAAAAGCTTCTAGTAATTTCATGTTGCAGTTTCTGAAACAGAGATACCACTGATTTTATGAAGCATTTCAAATAAAGGTTATATTTCACTTTTCTGTCCTAGCGTCGAGTCCCAGAATTACAATGCATGTCTGACATGGCTGTAACTTCCAGCAAATAAGTTCACAAGAGGAAGCAGAAAGTTTTCTTTGCGAGGTGCTCTGGGCTCCAGTGCTGATTAGTCTGGTATCGCCTTCCTCTCTCCATCCCTCCCCCCAGGGATCTGTATAACTTTGATAGTCCTTGTAGTCCCAAATCCTTGTAGAGGCCCCCCCACTGAGCAAGAAAAAAAAATCTATAGTGGGTGCATCTCTGCAAATTTCAGGTCCGCATGAAGCAGCTTTGCAGAACGCATGCTAAGAATAGCGGCTTACACTTTAGCATACCGACCAATAGATTTTTATTCAGCTGATGCAGCTAAATGCTATGGGTTAAACAGATGTACACTAGTGGACAAATGCTTGTATTTGGTGGTATTTTCTTTGGCTTTGGGTCGTCATCAAGCTGACAGAGCAGAGTGGTGGTGATGACCAATGCACAATCTGTTAGGTTCGCACATTATTTACAAGCCTTGACATTTACAGGCTTTCCTCTGAAATCTCACAGCAAATTCACATTGTGTGTTATTTTTATATGTACTTTCTATTGTGAAAACATGAGCACTGTATGTAAGGATATCGCTTTTATGTGAGAGCTGCACCTTTGCTGCTGTCTCTGTCCCGGTGGACTTTGGGGTCATATCAGACATCCTATAAATGTAAGTAGCTGTACAGTCATCTTATGCTTAAAAAATCCTTCCCAAAGATGAACTGGGATGTTGTCCCGGAACCTGAGGGCTCTTCCTAGGCGGCTGTTCTCAGGATTGGGAGCCATAGCTCCCTTCCCCGCAGATGAGACCTTTCGTTGGCAGCGTGCATATAGAAACATCGCCTTTGCTCCTCGCAAAACACTGCACTGCAACTGCACCAGATCATATGTGATCTTAGACAGTCAGCATAAAATAATCGAACACAACCAAAGAGTCACAAACAACCATTTATACAAATATATAACTATATTTAGCTCTGGAAAAAATGTACAGACCACGGTACATTTCTTAAAATCCTGATTTAATCCTGGATCTGTGGGCATAAAGCTACACTGCTTCCAGGCTCAAAGTTTGTAAGACAGCAGTACACAAGAACAAGGTGAAGCAGGAGACACTGGCAATAACCAGAAACCAGCCAGGTAGAGGGCAGAAGCAACTTTCCAATGCCAGAGATAACCGTCAACTTATCCAACAGTTTCTCATGAATCAGAGGATGACATCAAGTGACCTTCAAAAAGAATGGGAAACATTAAGTAGCGTGAAGTGCACTGCTAGGGCAGGTTCATAACAGGCGCCTTGAAACAGGACTGAAGACCCATAAAGAAAGGAAGCAGGAGAGACTGCGAAGAGCCATTAAGGAGTTTGCAAAAAAAAGGATATTTTACAAGGACACATACCCATAAATTAGTGAACGAGTGAAACTGAAAATTTTGCTGTACAGCTTTTTCCAGAGCTGTATAACTGTAAAAATAATACATGAAATATCAATAAAATTCAGATACATGGAATTTTTTTTTTTTACTATAGCAGGCGATGTAACTGTTATAATAACAAAGACCAGCGACATACTGGGCCACATTCATTCACAGGGGCCCTGGATGTGGGGTAAGTCAGGCTCCTCCTTGGTTTGCTTGGATTCTGTGCCCTGTAAATATGGCAACTTCGCCACGACGCGGTGGGAGCGAGGTCCTTGGCAGTCTGTCCCATCACATCCCACAGGCCTCCAGTGACATGTCAAGTGGCGACCTTGGCTCAGGTCAGACAGGTCTCCTACATGTCACCAAGGAAGCTCACTGAACCTACGCACATTTACACTGCATTTATTTTATAGACTTTTTTTATTTGAGAAAACATGGTCAGACAGTCCCAGGAGTAATTGGGGGGAAAGAGCCTCGCTCAGGGCCCCAGTGGTAAAATTTCTCTACTGGGATTTGAACTGATGACCTTCAAATCACAGACACATCACCCCAACCCAATGGGGCACACAGCACCCCCAAAGTAATAACACATACAAGTCATTGCACATATTGTATGTAATGGTAAACCTCTCTCCCAGCAGGGACTCAAACCCCAGTCCCCCACCCAATAGGTAGGAACATTAATCACTCTACTAACAAGAGGACCACAAACTCCACAGGCATGAGTGCCTGCCTGCCATTTTCCAAAACCTTTTATACATCCCTGAACCACAAAACACGCATCTAGCATTAACAATGTCTACACGATTAGATACAATTTATAAGGCTGTATGCAAAAATTACAGCAAAAAACACTTTTCATCTTAAATGAGTGTAAATTCCAGTCTGCTTGAATAATGACATGGTTAACTGAAGCATGAATTAAATCAGAGATAAATTGCTACACTATATTAGCACATGTAATAATATATGGGTTTGTTTTCTAATTGCTCCCTAATGCCATATTGTATTACTTCACTCTCATCCATTCTATTTTGTGTTCATCCACGCTTATAAAGTGAGGGTTACGATGGTCTGGAGCCAATCCCAGTCAACCAGGGGTCTGGGCAGGGGTGCAGCCTAAGCAGTACACTGCCACACACCATCTTTCACACAGTACAGGCGATTCAGAGCCTCAGAAGGCCTTGAACAACATGTGTCAGGAATGTGGGAGGTACCTGAGTAACTGCACAGACACATGTACAGAGTGGGGGTGGGATTCAAACACGTGATATAGGGGGTGTGAGGCCACCACAAGACAACAGAACTCTATTTATCACAGAGCATCCCTTAAGTCCAGCTTACAAGAAATTACATTTATTTCCTGAGCAGATTCTTTTATCCAAAGCAACATACAAAACATACAATAAAGTATCAATTATAATTATTATTATAATCATTATACATTTTGAAAAGGCAGGGTCAGCCAATAAGGGTCTCGCTCAGGGTCTCAACAGGGAAATCTCTCGGCCCTGGGATTTAAACCAGCAACCCTCTCCCCCCCAATCACAAGCACAGCATCTAAACCGACTGAGCCGAGCACCACCATCAATAGATGCCCACAACTTGTCAGTGAAATTCTTAAGCTCTGTATTCTCCATCTGTCACGTATTCTTTCCTCAAGCTCTAACGTAACTATTGGAGATGAAAAGATTAGTCATCTCTGTTCAGTTGATATAGAAAGGCTGAATGTAAGATCCTCTTATATAATTTTTCTTGCTCAAGTACTGTAGGTTTTCTAGCTATTTGAAATGCATGTAGAAAGGTTTTATTTGAGTTGTGTAACACTGGGTTTCCACTGCTGTGTTGCATTATGACACGTTTCCTTTTGGCTGGTTACTAAAATATAATAAAAGTCCACAATCAAGCTAACATTATTTATAAAATCTTTCCCAATAAATTGCTGTTCCTTAGACAAATATTCAGTGGAACTGAGCCTTTGGAATCAGTTTATTGGAGATTAATGTATACTTTTAGTCTGAGTGATGTAATTCTCTTTAGGTTCTTGTTATGTGCAAAATGTTAATAAGTATTAGAGATGAAATGCAATGAATGAATGAATTTTGAAATGAAATGTCGTAATTTGATTCAGAATTGGAACTAAAAATTCAAGATTTCATTTAAATGTAAATATAAATGTAATAAATAATGCATGTGAGCAAGTAATTCCAGAGAACAACCTTATAGGTCCAGACAGGACTGAAATATCCTGCTGCATAAGTAGAAGTTTCAAGAAGTTGTGCTGGACAAAAAAATAAAATAAACAACAGCTAAGCAGCTATATTTGTGAGAATGGGAAAAAGGGTCAGTAGATTTGGGTCAGCTTTCATTACACGCTTTCCAGCTTCCACACTGACAAAGCAATGATCCACAGAATTAATCTTCCAGCCAGCACATAGTCTGGAAAATCAATATGACCTAATCGCCTTCATTAACCTTCACCTTAATTGTCATGCGAGCTACAACAATACAAGTTTGTAGTACAAAATAACCTTTGTTAAAAACTACACACCTTGAGCAGAATATTGTTGAGCAGCATGGAGGTCCTATGTTTGTTTTTCAGGGTTATTTCGTATTTGAAGACCCCATTAGCAGTTGACGGTATTACACTGTACTGGGGCATACATGAACTTCATCACATCTGCAAATAAACGTAACTGTGTTTTTCCAAACTAGAGCAGCAAAGTGGACACTTAAATTAATCGTGTGCCTCATGTTTTGATAGCTTGCAGTCACAGTGTTGATATTAGAGGTAAACATTCAGCACTGGCCTGTCTACTGGCTTGTAATTAATATGCATTGAAATTTGAAATTAGTTTTGGTTGAGATGAAGTTTCCATGTACTGCTGCACCTAGACATCACTATGTCTGAATAGAAATCATATCCTGCGATAAATTGTTTCTTATTACACTTCTGAGCACTGACATTCAGTGACAAGCACTGAATACAATTGCGTCATGATGGAATGCTATTAACTTATGCAAGTTGTCCTATTAAAACATGATATAAACCAAAAGACTACAATTTATGTGATGGTTTACTGCATGAATTCAATAAAATAATGCCCTGTTATGGGCTGGTATCCAGTCCAGGGTGTCTCCCACCTTCTTCTTCCTGGGATAGACTCCAGGTTCACTGTAGCCCTGTACTGGATAAATGGGAGGACTGAGAGATGGACAGAATAACATGGAAATGTGGTAAATAAACGAATATATAGATAAATAAATAATAAACCATTCCTGACAAGTAGCAGTTGACTGGTTGTTGACATTAGACCGCAGTGCCTGCCCTTAGTTTACTTGTTTAGTCCCTCTCCATGGCCTAACGGTAAATATGCACTCCTCTGAAAGTACGAGTATCTTCCCAGCCAAGCTTGGCTGTTCTGCCAGGCTACAGGTCAGTTGGCACTGAAAGGGAAAAGCCAGTGCTAGCTGGAGAAGCTTCACGTCGCTCGCAGCTGGCACCCATCACCCGGCGGGGGCCTGAGAGCGCTGGTAGAGGACCCCGGAACACCTGCCAGAAGAGATAGCTTTGGCTGACCCAGATCTCATCCACCACCACACAGCAAAGCTAATTACAAAGAGCAGATGGCTTTTGCCTGTCATTCTGATGCTTTTTCATATTTGATCGTCCGTTTATAGAATGGAGGCTTCTGTGCCTTTGTTCAAAGAAAGGCGTTTTGTCGAAGCGACGGCTCTCCCAAGAATTCACTTTGCTTTTCTGGCAGCTTGCCATGCCGAGCACTAGAGCTGTCACGTCTGAAAATGAACGTCGAGCAGAATTCAAAGGTGCTTGCAGTTTCTGCAGTTTACCAGTGACTGGATAGGCAGAAAGTGAAAAGATGAAAAATGGGCCTTTTTGTATCAGCAATGACCTGTGAACTGGGCCTCATGTAGAACCAAAACTCAGGCAATTGGCGACAAAACAGACAGATGAATTCTGCCTATGACCAGTAGAAGTCATTGACAGAAATCAAAAGAAAATTGACTGTTGCTTTGCTCTGATGACACAAGCTGTTATTACTCTCAATCACAGAATACGATATTCTACACGTCTCTAATTGCAGTAGACAGAGAACAGAGTTCACCGCTGACTGAAACTCTAAGCGAAACATTATTCCTCTGTATTCCGTGACCACTTGTGTTGGTCATATATTACCAGCAACTCCATTTCTGACTACTTGACAGAGGTGTAACCTCTGCCTCCAGACGTGTCCAAACACAACAATAGGTTATTCCACAAGCAGATGTGCTACAGTAATATTCCTCCTTTGTCCTTTCATCAAGTATGTACAAAGTATGCTTTGATCTGGCCAACAAGCTCTAAGATTGTAATCCTGATTCTCAGGCACTAGTTCTGACAGATTCATCCTCATTCTCAACCTGACCATCTTTGGAGAGACATTCAAACTGTTTACAAACATTTAAGAACACATACTCACATAAATGCCATTTCCCTGCAACACTAGGACGCTACAAGTTGGCAGGGGAGCTTAATCAAGCTCGTTGAGGCTGGAGAGAGCCTGTCCATCCACTGTATGAGAAATCCCCTGCCACTTGCCACTGGATAAACCACTGAGCAGATGACAGGCCTCGAGGAGAAGGCACCCCACAGCTCCGACGCAGGCTGAACACATTCCTCAGTCCACCGTCATGAGCCAAGACTTGTCAAAACATAATCAAGTCAGTTTCCCTCCTTTGAGTCATCATTCACGTCTGTGGGTTTGCGCCTCCATATTGGACAATCAGCGGAAACAGCTCAAAGATTAATCGGATGCTGGATAACGCCGGGGTCATATCTGTATGACCAAACCCCCACATCGAAGAATTTACCGTGGACCGTGTGTGAAAAGCAGACACTATACATATATATATATATGTATGTATTGTATATACTGTATAAACATAATGCAGTATGATTCGGGTCAAACATATTTTAACTGGAAACACTTTCTGTTCTATTCAATATACTTTTTATACGTGATTGCGATCACTAAATGACAATTATGGGGAAAATGACATCAGAACAGAGAAAGTATTTGCATATCTGAATGCTATGTGAAATTACAATTGGAACAATATGACTTTGTCTGAATTAGTTCCGTTTTTTTAAGATTTCTCCTAACCAGGGATATTCTGTCCAAGTATGATTGCTTTCTGATTTGAATACAAAACATTCACGTCTACATATCCCCATGAGATAGTGTACTTGCCTCATGTTAATCCCGCTACTTCCTAAACAATGCACCACAAAATTAACGCATTGAATGTTTCTGCAACAAAAAGAAGTAGTCATCCAAGGATATGTGACAGTGGATTGACATCAAGATTTCCAATAAATTTCTGATATTTAAATCAAGGCCATCTTGGACAATGCCTGTATTGAGCACAAAAACTCACAGAACTCATACTTTGAATACCTGTGTCACGTGAGCTGGGATAATGTAGCCTGAATAACCTGGAAAGGATAAAACGGATGAAGCTTGACGTGATCCTCATCCTACTCCAGGTGAAAAGCAAACTTTTCTCATACATCTTGCAAAAAATATGCATATTTTCCATTGTGGAAATTAATGTGTCTTCAAATACTTATAATTATGAGTGGATGTAGAATAATCATTAAAAACCGAGTGATAATGAACTGTATGCTTATTCACTGCAACTAATCATTACAAAAGAACAGTAATCAGGAGTCATAGATGTATGCACAGGCATTTCCATGTAAACAAGGAAGGATGTTGTCTTGTTTCTATGAGACTCTGGCTCATTCTAGAACATTCTGGTGGTGTTGATGCTGATATTGCAGCAGTCTGTCACAACCAACAATGAAAAACAGGTGCAAAGCTACACCCAGGGTTTTATTTTTACTTTATTTCCATATTCATCCTCAGTATTGTAGCGACTTAAAGCACAAAGGACTCAAGGGCAGCCATGTTGGTGAAGCAGAAAGGGAATTTATATCTGAGCTAACTAAACAAAGGCTGGAAACTAGACTGGTGGGTGAACTAACAAGAGGCAGCTGGGAGTCATTAACACGAAAGTTACAAAAGAGAGGTAAGATAAATGAGTAACAGACGTGGCTTGTTAGGGTCACACCAGGGAGGAGATAGGAAAGTCAGGTGGATATGATGGACAGGATGTGACAGTAACCCCCCAAAGTGTGTCTGAAGGGGACCAAGGGGACAGAACAACAGGGCAGACATACAGGGCTGGGATGGAATGCACCACACTAGGGAACACCAGACAGACACTAACTCAGGACATGGCATAAGACACAGGACACGAATGGCATGGAACAGATCCAGGCAAAACTAGGGACAGCAAAGAGGATATCCAGCAAGACAGACACTAGAATAGGGTATACAGGTGGAGGAACCACAGAGGCAAGGATAAAAACACAGGACAGGGCCACGGGGGACACAAGCTAAGGTGAATTAAAGGTAGGACAGGGCAACTGGACTGGGACTGAGCCACAATGAATGGAAACAAAGAATGTCCGGGAAGTCTCCAAGACCCTGGGAGGCTGGGCGGTGAATGTGGGTGGAGGTTCCTCCTGGGCATGTTCTTTGGTGAGGCAGTATCCATCCAAACTGCAGGACTGAAGGGCTTCAGAGGGACCAAGTGACACTGAGGAGCCAGCAGGCCTGGTGGCACCGAGTGGGCAGCAGGGCCGAAGGTACTGTGGGTTCTCCCATCTGAGCCTCAGCAGGAAGGTCGCCGGGGCGGGCAATATCAAGCAAACGGAAGTCTGAACCGGTACTACGGATGGTGTGCCCCCGTCTCCCCCTCTGGGAGACAAAGACTTGGCCAGCCCCTTGGACCTCAGTTAACAAGGGCGGCCACCCCAGAAACTGGGACCAGAGTGGCCCAAGCGTTATCCAGCGAGGGGGCCCACAGAGCGGGACTCAAGGCAAAACCCAGAGAGTCCATTCTAAGTCTTCTGGAGTAGCTTCCTCCACATCCATTCCCTCCAGGGAGTAGGGTGTTGGGCCGGCGGTGGCTGGCAACAGGAGACTGCTGGTGATGAATCAGGAGATGAGGTGAGCACCAGTGGAACATCATGGAATGAGGCAGTCACCGGCAAGACATCAGGAGAAGAGGAGGCCGCCAGTGCAATATCAGGAGATGGGGCTGGAGCCGACAGGACATCAGTAGGTGAGCAGGGGAAAGCCAGGACACCTCAAGGTGAACAAGGGGGAAACCGGGGTACCTGGGTCAGGATTGGGTGGCATGGCTGCTGTAGTGCAAGGTGCAGGTGATGTGGCCTCTTCTTGGGCTGGGAGCCTGGGACTTTGTGAGGAGTAGCACAACTAAGGAGAAGACTCTAAGGCTCTAGAGCAGGGCTGGGTTAATCTTATCCGCAAATAGTCGCTGTGAATGCAGGTCTTTGGGATGACTTTTAGATCAGTCGTTCAAACCCAGGTGTGAGGACTCTTCAGCCAATCAGTCCTCTAATTAGTAATCTAATTAGGGAATTGCAGTGAAAACCTACATATGCAATAGCCCTTTCTAGATAAGATTGCCCACCCTTGCTCTAGAGGCATGGCAGAAGAAAAGTTTGAGGCATGGAACAGCCCTTCCTAGACCAGACTTTGGAAGATCGGAAGATTGGAGGCACAGCAATGACAGCCATAGGCACAGCTATCTTCCTCTACCTCTTCCTCTTGCAATTGGAACAATTGGAGGCAATTGGAGGCAGGACCTCAGCGAGCCACAGGGAGCCAGTGGGCGAGTTTGTGGTGAATCTTCAATGAACTGTACGAAACTAGTGGGTGAAGGTGTGGCGAGCTGCAAGGAGTTGACAAGCAGAGTGGCCTCAACTCATGAAGAAGTGGTGGACTTATATGAAGTGGTGTGTGCTGAAACAGCAACGGGCTTAGCCAAATCAGGAGTCTCGGGCAGGATCGGCTCAAGCGTCAAGTATTAGTGAGCCCTCCTCACTGAGGCCGGGGAACTTGTTCTGGTCATGCATCCGTGAGACTCAGCCTTCTGCACCAGGATTGGCCCGTGGACCTCTGATTTCCTTCTCCAATGCTGTAACCAGTACAGGGTCAGCACTGGCAGTGCAATCCACATGGTGGAAGGCTCCATCGAGATCGTATGAGTCATCGAGCAAGTCCATCAGTGAGTTGTACTCAAACCACCATGGTGTGCTGAGGTAGGTATCTTGGTGCAGTGAAAAGCGTGCATGCTGAGATGTGTAGCACAAGAGGCTTCCAGGGATAGCCGCTGCGCAATTCTTGGAGTCCAGTCATTCTGTAGCGCCTTGAAGGCCGAAGGACTCAAGGGCAGCCGTATTGGTGAACCAGAAAAGGGTTTTATTTAACTAACTGAACAAAGGTTGGAAACAAACAGGATCGCAAGGGATAAAAATGGGGCGGGGGGGTGGAACGAAGGTTACAAGCAACAAGACGGTATGACATCAATGATTATGCTAGGAAACACAGGAGACTGGGAAGCACGTATATACAGTACAAGACTAATGAGGGAGCTAACGAGAAGGGGCTGGGAGTGGTTAACTCGAGGGTCAAGAATGAGAGATAAGACAAATAAGTGTCAATTGTGGGTTGTTAGGGTCACACCAGGGAGGAGACAGGACAGTCAGGTGGACATGACTGGCAGGATGGGACAAGTATGGCATGAGGGGTCCTTACCATATGCTTTTATAACTACCTGTATCATGAATGTATATATATCTTTATAGGGTTTAATTTTTGTTTGCAGACACACTGAGAAAAATAACTAGTGAAACAGAGCAGATGCATTTTGGCATTAAATACAAGTAGCAATTTCTACAACTGAATATAAAATTCACATAAAAAATTCTTATGGTCCTCATCCCAGAGTAGTATTTGTTGAACATTAAAAAGTGATGAGATATACCTCAGTTACAGGGAGTCTTCACAAGACTCACAATATCTGAATAACCAGCATGCATGATGTCATGCCCGGCTCGTCTGATCCTCGTGTGTGCCACGCCCCCTGATTATCCTTGTGTGTGCCACGCCCCCTGATTATCCTTGTGTGTGCCACGCCCCCTGATTATCCACGTGTGCTTCCCCAATCATGCCCAGCTGTGCCCTCTTATTTCGCCCTGTCTGGACTATATCAGTCCACGTCTTGCCCTGTCTGATGTCTGTCATTGATGTTAGTAGAGTTGCGATGTCCTGTGATTCCTGTAGCCATCTCCCCCTTAATAAATCCCCAGTCTTCCCCGTATTCTGCCTGCCTCGTCCTTCCCTGCCTCCTGCCCACCTACCTGCCCGTCCTCAGCCGCGAATCCTGACGTGTGAGCTCTGAACTTCATTTCCTGGTGATAGAAAGTTTCCTCAGTGTTCCCAGAGTGTCAAGCAACATTCAGTATTTATACAGTGTTTGTAGCAGTATGGATACTTAAGATTTTTATATTATATAGTTATGAGAAAAAGGTCTCATGTCACATTACCAAAACTCACTCAGTCTGTTTTTAAGTTGTTTTTGAGATGAGACCACTCATAACCTAAAGTAAAGCTTCCCTGATGTATGTTTCAGTCAGGGGTTAAAGTAGCATTAGTGAAGAGGGGTGTCCATGGTACAAACTAGGGGGATCCTCTGTAAATTAGTTATCACATACACACACACACACACACACACACACACACACACACACACACACACACTGCTCAAAATAATAAAGGGAAAACAAAAATAAGACAATACTAAATCCAAATGAATGAAATATTCTTATTACTTTGTTCTTTACATAGTTCGAAAAAAAAAAAAAAAATTATCAATGGAAATCACATTTATCAACCCATGGAGGTTTGGATTTGGAGTTTCAAAATTAAAGTGGAAAACACACTACAGGCTGATCCAACTTTGATGCAATATCCTTAAACCAAGTCAAAATGAGGCTCAGTAGTGTGTGTGGCCTCCAGGTGCCTGTGTGACCTCCCTACAAGGCCCGGGCATGCTCCTGATGAGGTGGCAGATGGTCTCCTCAGGGATCTCCTCCCAGACCTGGACTAAAGCATCTGCCAACTCCTGGACAGTCTATGGTGCAACGTGGTGTTGGTGAATGGAGCGAGACATGATGTCCCAGATGTGTTCAATTGGATTCAGGTCTGGGGAACGGGCAGGCCAGTCCATAGTATCAATGCCTTCGTCTTGCAGGAACTGCTTACACACTCCAGCCACATGAGGTCTAGCATTTTCTTGCATTAGGAGGAACCCAGGGCCAACCACACCAGCATATGGTCTCACAAGGGGTCTGAGGATCTCCTCTAGGTAGCTAATGGCAGTCAGGCTACCTCTGGCGAGCACATGGAGGGCTACGTGGCCCCCCCAAAGAAAACGCCACCTCACAACATTACTGACCCACTGCCAAACCGGGCATGCTGGATGATGTTGCAGGTAGCAGAACATTCTCCACGGCGTCTCCAGACTCTAACGTCTGTCACATGCGCTCAGTGTGAACCTGCTTTCAGCTGTGAAGAGCACAGGGCGCCAGTGGCGAATTTTCCAATCTTGGTGTTCTCTGGCAAACGTCAAGCGCCCTGCACGGCGTTGGGCTGCAAGCACAACCCCCACCTGTGGATGTCGGGCCCTCATGGAGTCTATTTCTGACATTTGAGCAGACACATGCACATTTGTGGCCCGCTGGAGCTCATTTTGCTGGCCTCTGGCAGTGCTCCTCCTGCCCCTCCTTGCACAAAGGCGGAGGTAGCAGTCCTCCTACGGCCTCCTCCACATCTCCTGATGTACAGGCCTGTCTCCAAATAGCGCCTCCATGCTCTGGACACTATGTTGACAGACAGCAAACCATCTTGCCACGGATTGCATCGATGTGCCATCCGGGATGAGCTGCAATACCTGAGCCACTTGTATAGGTTGTGGACTCCGTCTCATGCTACCACTAGAGTGAAAGCACCGGCAGCATTCAAAAGTGACCAAAACATCAGCCAGGAAGCATAGGAACTGAGAAGTGGTCTGTGATCGCCACCTGCAGAACCACTCCTTTATTGGGGTGTCTTGCTAATTGCCCATAATTTCCACCTGTTGTTTATTCCATTTGCACAACAGCATGCGAAATTGATTGTCAATCAGTGTTGCTTCCTAAGTGGGCAGTTTGATTTCACAGAAGTGTGATTGACTTGGAGTTACATTGTGTTGTTTAAGTGTTCCCTTTAATTTTACAGATATATATATATAGGTTAACATCATACCCCAGACAATGGAATTGCTCAGGGGCCCAAAGGAGTAGAATTATTCATGGGATGCAAATCAGCAACCTTCCGACTGCTAGCACTGATCCCTAGCCTACATATTGCTTGATATAAATAATGCTTATATATTATAATTTATGCAAGTAATATTACAATATGGGGGTGGCATGGTGGTACAGTGGTTAGCACTGTTGCCTCACACCTCTGGGACCCGGGTTCAAGTCTCCACCTGGGTTACAGGTGTGTGGAGTTTGCATGTTCTCCCCATGTCGTCGTGGGGTTTCCTCCGGGTACTCCGGTTTCCTCCCACAGTCTAAAGACATGGTAAAGCTAATTGGAGTTGCTAAATTGCCTGTAGGTGTGCGTGTGCGTGTGCGTGTGTGAGTTTGCCCTGCGATGGGCTGGCCCCCCATCCTGGGTTGTTCCCTGCCTCGTGCCCATTGCTTCCGGGATAATTATATTATATGGAAATAATAATAATAATAATTAGCACAAGGAGTTGAATCAGGTGTGTTAAATGAGGATAAACCAAAAATGTGCAGGGCTCCGGCCTCCCGGGCTGGAGTCTGACAGCCCTGCAGTAGGTTTATTTCCTATCTGTACATGTCATGTTACCACTTTAAAGCAATACAAGATAAACTTTAAAATGTCATAAAAATATAATATGTTACTAAATGTGTCACACGAAACGTCGGATGTGCCGAACGGGAGATCGCTCAGGCAGCGCGAGCGATCAGGAACAGGCAGGCAGAAATCGGGGCAGACTGGGGTTTATTTGGGAACACGAGTCGACTAACACCAGGTAACATCAATGACAGACACGGAAACAGGGGAGACCAGGACTTAAATACATTAAAGCTGGGCATCATAATCAGACGGGGCTGGAAACAATCGAGGAAGCACACGTGGGTAATCAGGGGGCGTGGCACACATGAGGAGCGGACGGGTCAGGCATCACAAAATGAAACTTAAAAATGCATCAAAAGGTCACTACATTTATTCATTTGCAATGTTTATTTAAAAATGTAGGTTATTCACTTTAACTTTCACTTTGGTTCTTACACACATCTTACCTCAGAGATGCGCAAAATTCAAGCACAGCACAAAAATCAAGGCACCATATATGAATATCTTACCTACTCAAGAAATCTGGGGAACTAATGAAAATTAACATTAAAACTGATGCAAAAACATGATTTTAACACGAAACTGAGCTTTCATTAAACCATTCACTTTATGTGAAAAGGATAATGTTGGACATAGAGCTGCACTCCAGCAAGGTGCAATTTGGACATAAGGAGGCAGAGCTGCGCTCCAGCAAGATGCAATTTGGACATAAGGAGGCGGAGCTGCGCTCCAGGAAGATGCAATTTGGACATAAGGAGGCGGAGCTGTGCTCCAGCAAGATGCAATTTGTACATAAGGGAGGTGGAGCTGTGCTCCAGCAAGATGCAATTTGGACATAAGGAGGCAGAGCTGCGCTCCAGCAAGATGCAATTTGGACATAAGGAGGCGGAGCTGCGCTCCAGGAAGATGCAATTTGGACATAAGGAGGCGGAGCTGTGCTCCAGCAAGATGCAATTTGTACATAAGGAGGCGGAGCTGTGCTCCAGCAAGATGCAATTTGGACATAAGGAGGCGGAGCTGCGCTCAAGGAAGATGCAATTTGGACATAAGGAGGCGGAGCTGCGCTCCAGGAAGATGCAATTTGGACATAAGGAGGTGGAGCTGTGCTCCAGCAAGATGCAATTTGGATATAAGGAGGTGGAACTGCTCTCCAACTTTATTTCAACTCTGATTTCAGTATTAGGAACCAATGCTCATTCAGTCCTCATGTAATCCAATGAAGAATTTTTTTAAATTTCAAATTCCACAGAAATGTTCTTAATGATGTCTCGAGAAGTCCTGAGTTTTGGAAATCTGCTTTTTATTTGTCCTGCAAAATACTTATTTGAATAGCACAGAAAGCTATATAATTCACCAAGACTGATAATCATGTTAAATGTGCAAAGCAGTTGCTTGCCTCGACAACCTTTGGGAAAACAGGATACAAAGTGTTTTCACCATTATATACTACTGATGTGATGTGATGTGATGTGATGTGTCAGTGTCAGAAGGACCTGTTTCCTCCAGATAAAACCCTTGTCTCCAATTCCCTGACATGATCCTCTCAGCGGATGAGCAGGGCATGTTCCTACAGGAGCTTCCCTGGAAAAAAACTTTCCTTCTTCTGTGGACTGGGGTGACCAACCTGATCTTTGATCGTACCTATTTATCCAGTGTGTTGCTCATGTCACTCACAGTGAGAGCCAAGTAGCATCATGTTTCATTTCTGGAAAATGCTGCCAGGAAGCCATCAGGGAGGACATACTGTAGCACATCTGAAAGCACATCTAGTGGAACACTGCATGTTGATGTATCTTATATCTCTTCATGGCTTTTAACACCTACCGGTCAAACAAAATATTTTATAGTGAATGTCTCCCCGCACAATGGTAACATGAACAATATGACATATCTGGTGTGTAAATTTGCTTGTGAAAAACCTGGTTCATCATGACAGTGGACAGATACATAGAGCACAGAGAACAGACTGATTTTATGGACAACTGTGGGATTACATAGGGAAGCCAAGTACAGCTACTTATCAAACCGCTGTTTTGCTGTCTAACACAAACCAGAAAACCAGAAAGCAATAAGAACCAGACCAGTGCATACAAGCTCTCAGTTTTCTAGCAAATGCAGCAAAACTGCTTTGCACTCATGATTCAGTTACATTAGCAAAAGGAATCAGTGCAATTCATAGTGTCATTATCCTGGCATGAAAAGTACCACAGCAGCTGTTTAGGACAGACCCTATAACATTTTCTTCAGCTTTTAGGATCATACAATTTGTGTTTAGGGTCAGATTCTGTTCTGCAGATATAACTGAGAAACTGAAAACATGAAATAATCTCCTGGTAAGACAGGACTTTCCAGTGATTTTATACAGCTACTGGGTGTCCAAGTTCAAAATGAAACTGTAAGGATTATTGAATCCTTGCGAAGCTAATGTTCATTTCAGGTTCATCTTACAAGCCATTTGAATGACGAGGCAATACTCACAATGATATTTATTCATATTCACAATAAAAGTGATGCCGTGCTCAATACTCACGCAGACAAAAACAAAAAAAGTCAGACGAACACATTTTTTGTCTGTTCTCTATTGCCACAAGACTCAAAACTTGTTTGCCTCCTACCTGCTTCCCCATGGTTGCCCTTTGTCTTTGACTGCCTCTCAGGACCAAGTAGTAAATCAGCCTTACTTCAGCGAAGTTTATCTGTCTCACTCTTGTGAAGAGGATATTTCTGCAGCCGCCAGGAGATTACTCCTCCTCGTCGAGTGTGGAAACACCTACCTCCCTCGCTCATGCCATTTAGTTCCTCTGAGCTGCAGGTTTGCACATGAGGGCCAAGGTGAGGAATGCTCTACCTAAAAATGCAGACATGAAGGATACAGGCACGTTTAAGAAAAATAGGTTTTCCAAGGGAAGTTACAGAAATACAGAATACAGATAAATTAACTGTAAACTGGGAAAACACTACACAAAATTTCCTTTGTATTGATAAATGTATAGATTTTGTTGCAGTGAGATGTAATCGACACATATAATCATGTGCATTTAGCTACATTCTCTTAGAATCAATTTGGCATTCTGGGTGCTGAGTTTTGAGTCTAGTTTAAGCTAATAGATAACCTCTGAAACTGTGTTCCATAAAAGTCTCTATTTAAAAATGGATATATTGATGGATGACGTCAAAAGGAATGGAAATAAGAGAAGCTTTTTTACTTTACACAAAGTGAATGCTGAAGTGAACTTGAAAACCCAAAGCCAGCGATTCACTGGAGGTTGATGTGTTGGTTATTCATAAAGTGCACAATTAATATGCGCTTTATCATTTATTTAATTGGCTCTCATTCGGTCATGTCAGTACCTGGCAAAGGGCCATATCTTTACGCAAGACGCAACCTGGCCAAGGAGGCCTTTTTTCCCAGCTGAAGACCTGCTGGAACCATATGGGGAAAGAACCATTATAGGCAACCTAGTCGCTGCCCTGGATATGCAAATTAGAAGCAACCATCTTTCCTCTGATAGAATTATGGCTATAAACTTCAAATTTGAAAAAAATCCACGGATTACAGAAAGGTACAGGAAACAGTCCGTAAACACTGCAGTGCTTAAAAACTTTAACATTAAGGCTTTTGTCACCCTGACAGAATTAATGTTATCCCAAAGGACACAAGTGTCATACTTGCAAAATGTACATCAAACGTGTTTTATTTATTCCTAACCATTCAATGACTTCTGACAGCTACAGCTTTTGTTTCTTAGACTTAACGGCTTAAAAATGGCCAATATTGATTTGACAAGATATGTTTTGTAATATTATATTTTAAACAGAATATATTATATAGCGATCTCTAGGGGCAGCTCATTCGCTTTTTTGCCATGAGAGAAATGCGTCAGCACAAGTGTATCCCACAAATTACACTTGACATAAGTGAACACTGGATCAGCATGTGCCATTGTCTATAAGTCCCCTTTGGGTTTTAAAGAGCCCTGACTCCCTTCGCTTAGTTCAATAGCACAGTGCTACTGGCTCGCAGGAAGTGAACATCCTTACATATGACTGTTTTCAATAGCGACGACTGGGATTCATATTATGTATTGCTCTTAAGCTTGTTCATGTTTTGCAAGGGCTACTTTATGATACAATAACTGATATACCATCCAATCATATAAGGACTATCATTGCCGCTAATCCCACTATTCAAGATTTAAGCATTCTAGTCCAACCAAGCAATGGGAATCATATGCATAACATGTTAATTCCTCTGTTCTCAAAAAGTTTGTATATTGAGTTAAAATATGCTGATAATATGTATAAATAACTTCTGTTGTTTTCCTGACATTGTAAAGTTTATTTTATTATGATTGACTAACACCTGAAAAAAATGCTCTCCTCAAATTGATTTGGTGCCTTATTTTATTTTAACATAATCTGGAGACATCTGGTTCAACACAGTAAAAGCAGTTTGGTATGTTACTTAAGAAATTAAATTTCCAGGGAGGAAGAGAGATAGTACTGTTAACTCCATCGTCTTCTTATAGTTCCTGAAAGTCTTCATGAACAGATTTCCACAGTGAACTACATCGTTGCAGCCGGCTCGCTGAGGAATGCCCCGGAATGCGGCTCTAGCCGTTCACAGGCCACAGCGGGACTTACGCTGGGATTTTTGTAGCCATTCTGGGTCCCTGCACAGACTTGTCAAATTCATCCGCTCTGAATCATTAGTTTCCTTTGACAAAGCCTCATCCTCCTCACCACTGAGTGTTTATTCTAGCCAGACGACAGGCCAAGAGAAAGCTAACAACACAAGACGAAGATGAAGCACGTACCAGCAGCCCCCGATCTGTACTACAAAGAATCGTATGTTTCACACTAGGAATAAGAGTGACTGCAACGGAGCGTGAGAGAGGAAAAGGGCGAGGAACTTCGGTGTGCTAAGATCCCTGTGGATAGTGGTGGGAATGCATTCTGAGACAGCTCCATTCCCGATTCTGTTTCAAATATTGGAAATTAATTCCAGAGACTTGCTCTCAAATCCTACAAGGCTACAGTTGTACAAACATGTATGTGCCTGCCGTGCCAAGCCTGCCGTGCCAAGCCAGCCGCCTGCATGTGCAGGGTACCAACGGCAAGCGTATGCTTCCTGCCCTGCAGTGGTGTAGGAAGGTACGGCTGATGTCTAAAGGCTAAAGAAAAAGATCATGTAAATGGAGAAATCGGGAAAAATGTACGGCATTGTATTACACTTAATTTATTCAGCAGAAGCTCTCATTCAAAGAAGCAGAGACTTTTGAGAAGATGCGGTCAGTGAGTCCCTGGAACAATTGAGGATTAAGAGCCTTGCTCAAGGGCAAAACGGTGCTGACCCTGGGATTTGAACCAGTGACCTACCGATCACAGACGCAGTGTCCCACACTGCTGAACCACACAAGCCCATTATACTGCATCATTATACTATTTGTAAAATTAAAACACAGAGCACATAAAGGTCCCCAATGGGTAAATATACAAATTTTGTATTATATAATGTATAATGCTGCTCTCTAAGTAAGGAACAGCTTCATATATGTGAATATTTAAAAGAATACTATACTGAATTTAAGTAGCAAAAATACCTTCACAGACGATGTGGTGCAGTGATACAGGGCTTAGTGCAGTAGAGCCACACCTCTGTGCAGTGAATTACCTTGTGTTTGTGCCGTGCAGCAGACAACACCAAAAGTCTGCACAATGTGATAAAAATCTATTTTCACCTTATGGGGACATTTTTTTTTCGGTCTCCAAAAGGTGAAACTGAATTTTACAAACATATATATTCATAATATTTCTCTCTCTCTCATTTGTTTTCTGGGAAAACAGGACAGAAAATTGTGTTGCTTCACAACTATTCAGTTTACTTTCAGTAAAAAGAAATAAAAAAAAAAAAAAAAAAAAAAAAAAACATCTGGATAAAACAAGTTGTTAAGAGTAGCCCGGTCCATGTCTTCTGCAAAATTTCATGACTGCCTTCAAAAATGAGGGGCAAGAGCCCATCTATATCCAGCCAATTGCAAGGGGATCACATGGATGGGTTTCTGACCAATGGGAATGGAGAAAGAACATCTCTGATCACAGAGTGGAGGGGGAGAACCTTCACTCTATAATAATAAATCATTCATCCATCCATCCATCCATCCATCCATTTTCCAAACCGCTTATCCTACTGGGTCACGGGGGGTCTGGAGCCTATTCTGGAAGCAATGGGCAAGAGGCAGGGAATAATAAATCATATGTATATAAATAATAATACTAATAATGATGGTGATGATGATAAACATACTAATTCCGCTTTAGATGTGTAGTTTAGCAAAAGGGTTTAAATTTAATAATTATGACTGAAACGCTAAGTCTTCTGGTCTTTCTAATGCAAATCAAGCTTACAAAACACCAGCTGTGTAAACTTGAACAACATCTGCTCATATCAAAAGCTTAAGGGTCCATAGCAAATGTGCGGAGTGTTTTCCAGCAAAGGCACGGCTGCTGTTACCTGCTTCTCTGCATTCTGGGTGATAACGATGACTTTTGTGTAATGTATGATTTTTGTAATTCTAGCAAACGGGAGGTAGGACGCCCCAGGAAACCTTAACGGCCGAGCGGCTGGCACACTGCGGTTGCGAGGGCTCTGGAGAGAGGGTGTGCACACATGTTGTCAACAGCTTCGGCATCTGAGGACAACGTAGATAAGTCACGATGGCTTGCAGCTGAGGCCACTGCCAAGACTGAAGAAAAGGAAATTCATGACAGTAGTTAAAACACTGCGAATGAGCTCAGCCTGAGGATAAGCCAATTGATAATTCAGTGGAAAATATCTAAACATCCAAGAAAAAGACTTATTCTTTAGCAACAATGGACTATGGTAGGACTGGATCCAAAAGTCTGCTAAAGGTTTTTACTGGAATCACTTGCGTGATTATTACTCACTCTACCTACTGTACGATCCTAGTTGTACTTGATTCTATGTAAACTTTTTAATCAATGTTTAAATCAACGACACTCTCTCAGACGTGCCTATGACACAAACAGAAGAGTTTCCTGATTTCCAGCAAAATCTTAAGTGCTCTCATTGGGGCTTTGATTGTAATGAGATAACCGGAGTATCAGAAACGTTCTGGGCCCATTAAGGGAATCACTACCCAATATTCAGAGGAAAAAGTGAGGCGTCACTTGTGGAGCAGATCTGCTGATGACAGACCGTCTCCTTCCAGGGAGATGCGGTAAGTGCATATGGAAACCCTGCAGCTAACGTTACAACACTCTCACTGCCATTCGCCTTCACTGCCTCTTTCCATGCTATTCTAATGGTACAAGCACTCTGCTCATTTCTTTGTTAAATAAGTCAGTGTTGCTGCAAATGTCAGTTTATTCATTGTACTCAGTGTCGGTGCCAGAACAAAGCTCATTTGGTAGGGAGTGGAGGCGGGGGCAATGGTAAAAGTGTTCAAACTGGGGGGTGGTAGGGGGCTGTAAAAGTTGCTAGTAGAGGGTGGGTGATGATGGTAAATGTTTCCGCTTGGCATTGAGCAGCAGTTTGTGCCCTGCAGGTGTGCCAACACTGGTTGTACTTTCAAGAATGCAGTGTCACGAATTACGTACCCATCCCAAACACCTCATCTTCTGTTCTTTCTTTTCCCCTTTAATTCCCCCATTCCTTTTCTCCGTTTTTCATCCCAGGTCTGGACTTCACCCCACTTCCTGCATTCCCAATTTCTCCCACACCCCAGGCTTTCTGTGCCCTCCCTGCCATCCTGCAGGGGTGGGATACCTCCACCCTTTTCTTGGCATGACGTGGGCTGCAGCTTGGCTGCTCTTCACATTCTGGCCTTTTGTGGTCTCATCTGTACTGCTGTCCGATAAGCGTGTCTCCCGGGAGAATCATGGGAATTATCAACATTTGTCCTTCTGAGTATTTTAGACTTAAGAGGCCCAGAGGTCAATGCAGGTTAGCCAGTGAGTTCAAAGACTCAGCGCCCATTGAATTGAATGTTTACTCCAACTGCTGAAGCAGCTCTGACGAAAGAACTGTATGGGTTCACTGGGACTCCTGTAAAAAACTAAACTCTATACCGATGGGTTAATTATTTTTTCAGTTTCCCCGCCGTTCTGACCTTACACTACCCAGACACTTACTCAATTTCAGCCCATCCTGAACCCCGAAATAAACCCCACATTTCAGCTAAATCACCTCATCAAGGGGTAATTTTCATGTCTTCCAAATTTTTGCAGAACAGTTTAATTCCCTCTCTGCGATTCCATCTGGCAACTTTCGATTAGTGTCAGATGACGTCAAACAGAAGCCCAGTGGCCCTGTGACTGGTCATGCCCTGTATATGTGGTCTCTATGCCTAGGCGGAGATCCATGGGCATGAAACCTGAGCCAGTCAAGGCCTCTGGTGCAGAATCCAGGTAGGTGTCCTCATTAGCCGCCCCTGACCTTGGTAGACAGATGCACCCTAATGATCATCCCCAGCTACGACCTGTGTAATGGCTAAATCTCTCCGTCCAGACTTTCTCCAAGAGAGTGGCAATGCGCAGGCAGTCAGATCATTCTTACCAGCAGCTGCAGGCCTCGTTCTGACAGCCAGACGGCTATAGAAGGCCGTCCAGCAAAACTTTTTTTTTTTTTTTTTAAAAAGCCAGGCAGGTTTTTCAATCATATTTACTGACTCACTCTTTAATATGACACACACATATAATAAATATAATAAACATGAACAGCATTTCAGAGCTAGCAACCATGACTAGTGATTAGTGCAGACGCTTGGGCGGGTGGATGACACTACAGAGTGTTGTAATTATTATAATCGTGAACAAATACTGGGAGAGATTTAATTATCTTCCAAAGGAGTTCTCAGATCCAGTGCGAGCAGACAAGTTTTATAGGGCCGGGCAGAGATGAAGCACCTTTCACATCCGGGGCGTTAGCTTTTCCGTACTTGCAGCACAGATACCGAAAAACATTCAGTATCAAGCAGAATCTCTGATCCCAAAGATACTGCTTCGTGTTTATGCTCACAGCCCAGGCACACGAGAGACGGGCCTCTGCTCAAAAATCTGTAACTAGTCCAGGAGGAGTATAAGCCCTGCCCTACATGAGTCAAGCAGTCAGTTTTCCTTGGAATATACCCCAAATCTCAAGAAGATCATTAGTAAGTATTTATTTAACACCTAAAAGGTACAGGTTTATGCATTTTAATTGTTGGATTCGTTTAGCGAACCTCGTATGTTGGACCCATTAGCCCAGATGCAGAGGTCAGAGATCAAGAGTTTCTTCATGGCCTCAGATGAGAACATTTATTCTCAATGCTTCTGGTTTATTCTTAATACTTTCGGCTAATTCTATGCGCATTTGGTATCAAGAAAGCAAATGAGAAAAGCCTATAGGCAGCTTTAGATGCTATTCAGCGCCTCCCTCAGTAAATGTAATCATGTGGGACACGGGAGGGTGGGGACTTGTGGTGTCCAAAATTCTTTCAGGGGACTGAGCCCCCCCTAAGGGTCAAACCCTAGAATTGGCCCTGGCTTCAGTCCCAACCTCGAAGTGCTCCTGTCCAGCCCGCAAGGGCGTTCTCTCCTTTGTCTAACAAGCCCAGCTGCAGCAGGGCGCCGTCAGTGACAGCATGTTGGAAAGTATGCATAACGCGCCCTGTTAACAGCGCGGCGGTAAACGGCGACGCCCCTGCAGAATCTATAAAAGTGAACAGGAGGTGCCGTGTCCACTCCGCCTCCTTCTTTGCCCCTGATTTCGGGAGCGGCGAGGACGGCTTTTTGCAGAGGAGGGCTGCGCTAGAGGTCCATGTTACGCTGCCAACAGAGAAAGAAGAACTGGGCTGCGAGGCGGGAGCCGCACGCCGGTGGGAAGAAGGTTTCGTGTGAAGCTGAAGGCACCAGGAGGCTGTAACCACATGCAGCCAGTACAGCAACCAATGAGAGGGCAGGAAAATGGCAAGAGTAACGGAAATACCCGAACGTCGCCAGAAAGCAAAACCAAGGCCTATTAGTATCGCAAATGTTTATTAAAACTGAAATCCTGCAACTATCGTGGAGGAAAAACTTTATATCAGTTTGTTTCCTCTTCAGTTTTACCAAACGTGATGCTGGGGGCGTTTTTTAACACTCTGCCATCAAACGTTGACACGTATGACATATATAATGCATAGCTAATGCTAATGCTAATCACAGCCAGGGCGAACCCCTGCCTCAGGTTCTGAGCTTTGTAATTGAAATTTTAAATATCATCCCATGCTTATCATGAGGGCCAAGAGAAGCCATCAGCCAGAACAAATAAAATATGGCTTATGTTAATTTTCTCTCATTTTACATTTTAAGCATTACAGTTATCATCAAGGTAAGTAGGTAAGAATCACATTAGTTGGCCTATTTATAGTTCAGTTTTTTCATTAATTTCAGGCTGTATATTAAATACAAGCTGTGTTTAGTAATGTGCAATCAGATGCTTCTAGGATGGGTGAAATGCTCTTTGAATTTTGGCCGTAGCTCAATGCACAGCAGACTGAAGGTTTCTATACATAGTTGCCTCTGCATAGTCCTGACTGTGGGCACAGCGCATGATGGCCAGTGTCTCCCACGCAACGGGGCCCCACCGCATGGACCCCGTGCAGCAGGGGGACTGCAAAGGCCAGTGAGAGCCAGCATGCATCATGCCTGGCAGCTTTGCCTGACCTCATGAAGGAAGTACAGTAACGACTGGTAAAGAATGCAGAAAAGTGAAATAGCATCAAATTATACACATTTCTATTATCCAAGATTATACAGAAGTCATTACAAAAACTGAAAAGTCTTTACATATGTATGCAGCTCTACTTAAATTTTCCCCCCAAAATACGGTGAATTTTTGCATGAAGGTGCTTTTCCCGTGTTGATGTTTCCCTCTAGTGGTTCCACAGCAGAACTACAAGGTATGCTTTATATTTATATGCGATATTCCACAAAGCAAAGGCATGCTGCAATCTCTACTATCAACAATCCGCCCATTTTTGGTAGCTGCTTGTCCTATTAGGCTCGCAGAAGGTCAGGAGTCTATGATCCAAGACAGAAAACAAGCCAAGATGGGGCACCCATTGCTGGGTACACTCACACACCTTTTACACCTACAGACAATTTGGTACCTCCAGTTAACCTCAGCATGTTTTTGGACCGTGGGAGGAAACCCCACTCTACATACTTGGAATTCAGACGGAGACAGGAACACTCCCAGAGGTGTGAGGCAATAGTGCTAACAACTGCACCGCCATACCAGCCCTTATTGTCTAACTATTCTAATTGTATTGTAACCTTTTTGTTTTATAACACTGGTACATTTAGAATCATATGTTTGTGAAAGTGATAACATGGGTGTTAGAGAAATATGTACTTTTTTTATTGTCATTTTGCTAGACGCTTGGAAATAACACCCTGCAGCAGCTTGATCTTAATTTAGCAATAACACGTCTCAAGAACTGTCGCTTGATGGGGATTTCCACCCCATATATGGTGACAAACAATGTTCAATGTCAGCTGCATATCCGGTTTGTGTACCTCAATAAAAGATTGTTTCGAAGTTGATCGAAGTTGGCTGAGTTCGACTGAGAGGCTGACACCTCGAAGTCAGGACCGGACTTCCCTTGCAGCAAGTAAAAAGTCATCACAGCTGTCTGTGTTGTTCTGTGTTCAGAGACTGGTTTGTTTCCAGCGCATCTTCAGAAGAAGATAACCCTAACATGGGGAAAACATGCAAACCGTGCACACACACACACATGCAATTTTATTCATATCTTTGTGGGGACCATTCATTCATTTCTATGGGAAAAACCCTAATCCCAACAAGACAACCTTAACCCCCACCCAGCCCTAACCTTAACCATAAATAACCAAAGAAAGTACAAGACTTTTGGCATTTTGGCATTTATTTATTTTTTAAATTGAGTTTCCCCTTGTGGGGACCAAATACTGTAAATAACTGTCTTTTATCATATTGTGGGGACACACCCACTGTAAAAAATCACATGACTGATATGCGTATCATCAGCTTAAAGCAAAAGGTTTATTCCATGAAGATGTACTTAAAACATCTGAAAAGTACAGTAGTATTTCTGTAACATTTCTTAATGTAGCATTAACAATAAATTACATGTGCACTCATATGATAACCATAAAACCTATGTGTTTCACAGAAGTGTTTCACAGTTATAGCTGTGGAAAGGCACTTCAACTACAAAAAATACATTCCAGTAAACAATGTTCATGTTATTAAATGACACAGGTTACAGGGTGTCTGTAAGCCATCTCTAATTCAGAATCCATGCGTCTCCATCTATCATTACATAATAGTGGTAACTATGTAATTGATACCAACGTGGATTGTTCCTGGAGTATGTTACCAGTAGATGAACCTGGCCAAATAATACACAAATGCTCCTGTTTCTAAAGATTTTAATATTTGCCAGCAAATATTTTAAATAATTATAAAGAAAAATGCCTTCAAAAATGTTTAACATTTCATGCAGTTTTACCCATACATCAGTTATCCTAGTTCTCATCCAGGACAGGGTGACAGGGTTCTGGAGCCTGTCCGAGACAGTACAGGACTCAAGGCTGCGGCAGACCCTGGACAGGATGCCAGTCTACCACTGGGCACACACATGTTTACATATAATCATGCAATCAACAGTGAAGGAGGTACTTTATAATGTGGACGGGGGGGGGGTACGCAACGTAATGATTTTAACACAAACATCTATTTATTGAAGGGATTAGTGATCAGTTTCCATGTTAAATATTACACGACAGCATGCAAAAACAGGCAAGTCAGAGGCACACAGAGCAAAGACAGTATTCAAACAGCCGACTCCAGAGGAGTAAGACAATGGTGCTACCCACTAGGCCATGATAGCCTCTCCTTAGGCAGATAATTAAAGCATATTTTTAATATGAAGCAGTTCTGTGAATGAGACGCCTTTTTAAAGGCCATGTGACTTTCTTACCATGTCCTAACTTTCATTTCTCCCTGTTTGCAGGTCAGCAATCAAACGCAAACAGACACACCTATGAACACAGAGGCAGAGGCGGTGAAGCAGCTCACTTTTCAAGGTGTGACTCTCCAGAGCTTAAGTAAATGTGAGAATGTAAATGTAGCTCAGGTGTGATGAGAGGAAGGTCATATGACACATGCTCTCATATAGGTGACATGTAAACAAGCAGGTTACCATTTGTCAAACAACATTCTGTTTATTACATTTTGTTTGAGAAAGTCTGCTCTATATTTACAATAAAAATAACATACAGTTGACAAGATTTAGAAGTCATAAGGAGTAACTGCTATATACAGAAAAATACATATTTATAAAATCCATACATTATGGAGGCTAGGCTTTTACATAGCGCTTTTGTAGCTTCGTAAATCATGTTCATAGCTGTCTAGATCAGCGTTTCTCGATCCTATCCATGGGCAGATAGTACATGTATTTGCTTCCACCTTGCTCCCTGCCAGACAGTCCACATTTTTGCTCCCCTGGGAGGGAGCAAAAACATGGACTGTCCGGGGGTCCCCAAGAACCAGGCTGAGAAACGCTGGTCTACATAAAGCTTTGGCATAGAGGGTGATCACGTTTTATACTGTGCAAGTGAAACTTTCTCTCAAATTGTCAGGGCAGTGCTTTGCATTAATTTGATAACCGGACATATCAGCCTCATTCTTGGCCTCTTAGCACCATCTTACTTTATGTAATTGCAGAAAATGTTTTGTCGAGGTTTGCGAAGGAGGAGGTTGTGGATTACTCCATTTCTCTAGTGTTTCCATAGTGTTATGGGTGGCCCCACCCAGCACTTGTTAATATCCTGTTTCTAGTAAAATACCTCTTACCTATCACTTATGGTAATCTTACTTACAGATTATCTACAGCAGAACATTTTATAATTTTTTTTATCTTATATTTGTCAGGATCGCTGTTTAACGGGTGCGGCGAACAGGTAGGCAGATGGGCAGGAAACAAGCAAGGCAGGCAGGATACGGGGAAAACCGGGGATTTATTTCCGTAACGGGGACTTGGAAACATCTGACGCAGACTAACATCAATGGCAGACAAGGAACCAGGGCAAGACGTGGACTGAAATAGACCAGACAACAGGGTACAGCTGGGTACAATCGGGGAAGCACACGTGGATAATCACGGGGGCGTGGCACACACGAGGATAATCAGGGGGGCGTGGCACACACGAAGGTCGGACGAGCTGGGCGTGACAATATTATTATTTTTCCTTATTTTTTCTCTATATTTTGTTATCATGCACAGCTGCTCAGAGTGACCAGGGTTGCATTCCATTACATGTTGCATGTGTACAACTGTGTATGTGACGAATAAACCTCTTATATCTTGAATGTATCATTAATACAGCATTTAATTTACCAGATAAATATAAACAATTTTTTAACGTTACAATTGATTCTCAAAATGAAAACATTCAGATCAAAATCATCGATTTCGAATCGATTTAAGAATCGATCCACCCATCCGTAATGCAAACTGCACGCATACAGAGTACAGGCATGATCCCTACCCCTAGTACCATCCTTTCCAAATTTACTTATTTAAAAGATCAAAATAAACCTGCAAATATGGAAAAAACTGTAAAAAAAAAAACCCTCTCTGCTAGAAGTGCAATATCTGATCTTCATGAAAGTGTACAAAAAACATGATGCTTCAAGATACAAAAAGGGACAATAAATATAAATAACTAGCTAAAGACAATCAACCAATTTGATGAAATTTAAGGATTCATTTAAGGATTAATATTATACAAACGAAAATGCTGGCACTTGGGGAGAAGCCACACCGATTTTTATGACAAAGCCAAGAAGCCAACTTTACAGGGAGTTGATTTTGTATTTTACATAAATGCAATATTCAGTCAAGTTCACCCTAATATTTAATACTTTCGTGTGTTTCATTTGAGGTACTTTTTCTATTTGGCAAAACAGAAAAATCAATTGTAATAATAAACATTTTTTTACAATATAAAACAACAATAACCAGATGTATAAAAAAATAAAGATGGTGTTTCGGTCATTTGATCCTGTAGGGCACAGCTAAATACTCATTGTTCCACTAGAGGGCACTGTGTTCCATAGCAACAGATGGCATGCCTGGCTCAGACGAGAGTCTCTGGAAGTGTGTCTGCATTGTCTGATGACAGGAGCTGCCAAATCTGCCACCTCTCTCTTTGCCAGTCTTGCCACTCTGTACCTGATGACCTGAAGGTGTCAATGGGAGTGAGGGGAGCCGGAGGACATTGTCTTTGAGGGCCCAGGTGGCCAAGCTGCCGCTGCTGGCTATGTAAGTAACTTGGCGGAGCAGAAGACTTAGCCTGGAGTGAAGCTGGAGGGGGCGCTGGAGTGACAGTTGCCCTGGATATTCCAGGGTAGGGAGGGGGCGGTCTGCCCTCATTTTTATTGGCTGGTTTAAATCTGTAAGGAGGTGCTGCATGTACACCACTCCCCGGAAGGGGCTGCTGAGTCCTCCTGGATGCCAACTGATCATCCAGCCGGATGGACACTGGATCCAGGCTCTGCCACTGCTGCCTCTGTCTCTCCGCCATTTTGGGGTGAGGTCCATACTCAGTTGAGACTGTCGCGGCCCGTGAGCGAGGCATACTCTGTTTTTGGTTTCCAGGGTGACTGTCGCCACCTTCACCCGAGCTCTGGGAACCACACTCAGACAAGTTGCCATGAGACCCTGAGGAAAAAAAAGACAGCAGAATCAAACCCGAGCCTCAAGTCGCGATGACATCACGCTTAAGAAAGATCACATCAACCAAAGCCCAACGGCCATATGCTGCCTCTCATCCTCCTCCAGGCAAGGACAATGCTTATACAGGCAGCTCCGCACTTATAAAACCAACATAAGCAAATCCGGACTTAATAAATATCTGTCCTCCTTTATAGGGGACAGTGTATGGCTCAGTGGAATAGGAAATGTGACCCTGCTTTTGAAATGCTAATAATAACTGATACTTCATTGATCCCCATAGGGAAATTGTCTTTATGCCTCCCACCAAAGCAAGTTGCCTGCAAAGGGCAACCACCTATAGTGGCACCGAGGGAGCTGGGGGTTAAGGGTCTGGCTCAAGGATCCACAGATGTGCTCAGGCTGGGTTTTAACTGGCAGCCTTTGGGTTACAAGCACACAGGCTTAGCCCACTGAGCCACACGCTGCCCCCGAAATAGGATGTTTTGGATAAAAGCTTCTGCTAAATAAGAAAGATTTACATTAGTACATATTAATAGAATATTTTAATAAGTGATTTTTGCTAAAAGGTGTTTTGAATGGTATGGGGATAAATCCCACACATAAAATTTGACTTATGAAAGGCTTTGTGGAACAGGTTACTTACATCAATCGGGAACGGTCTGTATTTATTTTCATTTATGTTAGACACCCAAAGGGTTATTTTAAAATCCATCTGTTGCAATCAAAATGCTTTCTCAGAATTTGTGCATTTTCTCAGAATTCAGTTCAATATGTCCATGGCACAATGGATATTGTTACGGTATCCAAGTGATCATTATAAGCAGTTAGACCTGCTTCCCCTGTAAATCCACATCAGCAAGCACAGGGTCCTGTGTTAACCCCACCACTGTGCCCACATGCTGTTACCTCTGCATTGCTGGTCTTGATGGCTCGGTCTCAGCGTAGCATGCCAGGCTCCCCAGATGTTGGTGCTTCCATCAGATACCCCTAATGGGGGCACAGAATGCAAAGGTTACTTCTAAACCACACCAAAAGATCAAGGTGCAAGCATTACCGCAGCGGCCTTCATTGGGGTACCTAAACACATTTGCTTCTGTTACTGTATACCTCGGCACTGCTGAATTCTCGAATGTGATTGGTGAGAAGGATTGCCTGAGCAGCTGTGCATTTAAAAAACCTATAATGCACAGTTTGTTGTACATTAACCCTTAAATATTAAAGGGTAAAACTGCCAAGCATTTTGAAAATAAAACCATTACAAATGCAAGCACAGAATCATGCAAGCATGCAAGACGAGCAAATAAACTTCAAGCATATGGCTGCCCTGTCCCTGTCATTCTGAGAGGCTCACCCTTGGTACTCCAAGGCTCCTTGCTCCAGCCCTTGACATGTGTCGTCAGCACAGAACATTCTGGGACATGGCATGGCTCACCTCCCCTGTCCTGAGGGGCAGAGCGCTCTGCTAGCACCGGGGAGTTGTTGTCGTAGGGGGAGACGTCCCCGCTGGATGCCTTGTTAGAGTCGCTGGAGAAGTGGGTTTCGTCCGGGGAGTACTGGTCATCAGAGCGAAGGAGGTCCGTGTTCCTGGGGGGAGTGGGGGGGGGGGTAACGATGTCTGATACCTCCTTAAGCTCATACAGTGCCAAGAAAACCAGCTGAGGGATGTATAACACTAATCACTAAATCCATTAATTGCACGTTAAGAAAAACACTCAAAATAGCTCAACGAAAACATACAAGTACAGACATACTGCTGGATTTATCAATTGGCTGTTTCAAAAGTGTGGGCAGAGCATGCATTTCAGCTTATGGATATTTACCACCAGGGGGCAATCCCGTACACTCTCACTCATACTCGCTTTGGTAAAGACCACATACTGTAAGTAAGAAGAGACAGTCAAACTCACGACCACTGGGAGGCCTTCCTCCGGAGAAGGTAGTCTACCACATCGGGGTCTGTGTCCATCAGGCTCATCAAGACCTCGTTCTGTAGATCTGGGGCCACCTGAAAGATCAGTGATTTCACAGCTATGGATGCTGGAATGCTCCACTCTTCTGTCATTTTCACTCATAACAAACTAATTAGCTAAACTGCCAATCGCAGATAAGCATCAGTCAGTAGAAACATTACACTAGATGGTGAACAGCACATGGTTTCTGATGCATGGTATCAGGTTTTCAAAAATAACATGCAATAAGCAGCTGGTGGATTTTTTCTTTTGTTATCCCTTTGTGATATACTAAAATCAAACGCCTAACTGTCACAATGTTTATGCACAGGGAAAATATTGAATATAGAAGACGAAATCCAAATCCATGATAAGAGGTTAGAAGATGGATGGATGGACACGATGAAAAGCAGCCGGATCAGAAAGTTAACTTTTGCCAGGACCTTCAGCACATTAATCTCCCACAAAATGACTAATAGAGTTAGAATGGGCCAGATAGTGATTAAAGTTTGGATTAGCTAAGATATCTTCCTCAAACACAAGATTATTCTTTTGGCCCCTAATAGGTCGTATCCTCCAATCTTCAAGCTGCTCTTCTACCAGGAGAAATGCTTACATTCCAAAATACAGATGAACAGACTTCAGTATTGTTTTGTTAAGAAGCTAATACCTTCAGATCCGGAGCCAGGGCTCTTTTAATTTCTCTGGAAACTACCAGCACAGAATTAGGTACGTGTGGGTGACAGGGAAAGGAAGCATGTTGATGTAGAATCATTAATCCCCTAAATTCCCCCCTACCCACCGTGAAGAGGGCCTCATTAGAGGAAATCATCTTCTGGACCACACTGATAATGGCTGTGCTCTCCTCGGCCCGGGCTGAGCTCTGCACAGAGAACTCCCTATCAGAACTCTTTGTCTTGTGCAGGAGGTTAGGCCCAAAGATGGTGGCCAGGTTCAATGACGTCATCTTGTTTCCTGTGACCTGAGCCAAGCGACATACTCAGAGTTAGATCGGCGACAAACAGCAAGGAACTGCAAGTAGAAATTCTGGGACCAAGTCCAGCATCAACACACTGTTTAAATCTTCCATTCCCGGGAAGATTACAGAGTGTTTTTTTTCCCTGATATGTCAGAACATCATCTGGGACTACATGGTATAGTGGGATTCGGCTGATCCTATGTCTGTTAGATTGCACTTCTAGGATGTCAATGGGGTTAAAGCAGTGATTGACAGGGCACTGTAATCCCACCCACCACAGGATTAGAAGGTTCATTTCCTGCGCTACTATGCAAGATCTTTTGGCTTCATGTGAACCACACAAGAGGGTTTCAGGTGCATAATGGTTAAAATACAGACTTATTGTTTCCTTATGAAATCCTTCTGTATTCCCTCCTGTGTGTGAAAGTTCATCTGCTCTCTTTGTTTCAATTTTAGTGAAGAAACCTGATAAAAAAATGTAAACTGCATCTGCAACTGAATAAACTACAACCCAATGCCTCACATGCTACAACTTAACAAGGTTTAACGTGTAAAAAATGCTTGTTAATACCCGCTGAGACACCTCAAGTGATGTTTCTGAATTTCATGGGAGCCAGTTCTGCAATTAAAGATGCTGATTAGCAAACTCCGTATCCCATCACCGATGTAATCAGCGCTGGATGATGTCACTTAAGTGGGGAACTTTTCTGGGCTGTCTCCGACCTTTCCGAGGAGTTTCAGCCATGTGACAAAAACGCGGAACCCTTCTTTTCCCCTCCATCCGTGAAATTGGCCAATTTAGTCCCGATACTGTTTTCTCGTCAGATGAGAGATAGAGGGCTGCATGGGAAAGTGTGCCGGGATGCAGGATCCCTCTCCCTAAGTGAACTCCAGAGTGTCTAATAGGCCGTCTACAGCTGTGACAGTGCGTGCTTTTTATTCTGGATCGGGAACAGAGCCAAAGCTACCACTACTAGTATCTGAGCGGGTTTTGCTTTTACAGCTATGCATGCAAACGGGGGTAAACCAGCAGATTGGTTTTCCTCTAGCTGTAAAAAGAACTGCTTACGTCTGACATAACATCTGATGCAAAAGAAGCTGAAACAGAATTTGTACAAGCAGGATATTTTGGGGGGGTGTGGGGGAGGGATAAGATACTCGAAGTGGGTGCTGGCTGTTTGAAGAACAGTCGCGTTATTTGCCCCAAACGAGGAGAGCAACCCTTTGCCCTAAAGAGGCCCCCAGCAGCTCACCTCATGGCCATCCTTGCTGTAGGTATCGGGGGCATGAGCCGCCACGGTGGACAGGAAGCGGAGGAGACGGTGCAGGGTGTCACAGTTGCAGGGAGGCAGCAGGTATGTCAGCATCTGCAGGGCGCCTAGCTGTTCCTCGTAATTTAACACTGAGGAGCGATAAAGTTTTCGTCAGCAGTGAAGGGTCAGCATCAATGCACCAACACTCAGCCATGAAAATGGCCAAGGTGTCCAGTGCCCTCCAGAGTCAGCAGTGGATGAAGGTTAGTGCTGTGGTGATTACATCAGGGCTTAGCATGTAATAACTTCCAAGAAGACAGGAAGCATTTTCACAGCGAATGCAGATAAATATTTCCCAAAAATCACAAGCTGGAAAAAAGGCTTCTCTTGGTGGAGAAATACTCCACGGTAAACAGGGTAAAAAGGCTTCCCAGCCTTGCTGTAATACCCATAAGGGCATGTGTCATACAGATGGCTCAAATTAAACCCATGTGCTAGAAATCATAGCTTTTTTGTGAGGAATTTAATCAGAATAAATTCAGCAATAGAAACGAAGTGTAGAACTGATATTTACTTGCAAATGGAAACCATTTCCTTTGAACTGCTAAGCTGAATTTTTTGAAGGACCTCACTCAGGCATGCAGGGGCAGGCCCTTCCTGGACTGAAGCAACAGCTTAAGGGTTACAAGCCATCGCCTGCCGATCGGCATGCTCCCAGCACGGGAGGGGACAGATTCTTTCCTCACATGTGGTGTTGATGAAGGCAGTGTAGAGCTCCCTTGTCAGCAGTGAGTCAGGCATGTCCCTCAAGAACTCCTTCAGAAGGGCCGCCACATCATGGACGCTGTGCTCCTCATCCAAAAGGACATCCACGCCTCGGTCAAACTCCTCCCGCAGCTAAAAAAGCCACAATGACACAATGTCGATTACCTGACTGCCACGGACACAGTTAAACCCCCTGAATGCAGCTATTTATGCATAGCTGTGGCCTCTGCTTAAGGTGTTATTCATGTAAGCCAGTCTGTCAGTGGTCACAGCATCAGAGGACATGCTAGTGAAAAGAGTGCATTCTCAGATTTCTGATGATGCAATCACCTTCTCTGTGATCCCTCCATATTATTCCTGAACTCCAGATAACCTTCTGTTATATGGTCGATCTGGTTAGAGGTGCCCCCCTGCCCCCCAAATGCAAACATATCCTAACAGGAAGCTGACATCCCCGCCTGTAGGCTGCTGTCATCCATCTCCCTACCTGGTCACATAATACTTCCATCAGTCTATAGCACCCCCTTGTCAAAAAAGTTTGATAGTGAGAATCTTGCTTTGATGACATACTGTATATCTACCTTTGTTTACCTTTCCTATGTAGATCAGGTAAAATACCATAGTACCATAAGGCAACACTGGAACTCCAACAACTCACATACAGTACCAGTCACACGTGTGAACACACCAAGTCGTCTACAAAACAGAGTGATAGTCTCGTATCACATGACCTGGCCGCCTGACATAAACACGGTAGAAATGGTTTTAGTGTGTGTGTATATATATATATCTTTTCTTGTAGGTATATCTAATTAAGAAACACGGGTCATGAATAAACCAGGTTTCTTGAAATGGGTAAATTGGAGTAAAGCTAATTAGAACCTGCAAGAGATACAAATGGTGCATTGTGACAGAGCTGGACTCAGACAAGAGGCCTTATTAAAAGCCTACTTGAATTAGTATTTAATCAAAGACATTTTTCCTTTTATTTTGTTCCCCATGGTAACATACAGTTGAATGCTTTTCAGACAGTAATATAGTGCAAGAGTGCAGGGCACTTGAAACACTTCAGTGCTCATCTGCACTGAACACATCAAAACAGGCCATGTTAGCTTGGTCTTAGGACCTGCGAATGCAGAACGCAGAATGTGAGCATCGGTAAAAGCATGTTTAGAAACCCCCATCATAGACATTTACCTGTCGTACTCTCTTCTTTGAACTCCCAACACGGAAAATCCCTACCGTCTGGAGACCTATTTAAATGAAGAAGGAAGGATAAACAGATATTTATGGCCACTGATAGATGTGGGGGAAATCTGCATAAGAGGCGGCTCCTGTGGGTTAGGGGTTTGTTTCTGTGTCCAGAAGTTTGCTGGTTTGAATCTCGTGGGTGACAAAATAACCCTATACAGACCTGGAGTGGCCATTCAGGATAAATGCATCTTTAATTCTTTTACTGACCATAATAATGCAGTTTGATGGTTTCTATAGTGTATTCTTAATGAAGGCTTCATTGGAGCTTATGAAGTATTATAATCAACAGTATAATGCCTTATGACTGTCAACAGAAGATGATTTATTGCTTAATTAATTCTTATACCAACCATTATAACACATTATGAAGGTATCTAAACCAAATTTCCAATACTTACTCAGTCCATTTCTTACTGTTTTTGAAATGAAATCACCAAAGACCTAAAGTCAATGGCTTCCTCATCATATGTTAACCAGACTGGGAACTCACTCAGTCCGCATGTAATTTGCACTACACCAAGAAGAGGGCACTGTCATCGTGCCAGGCCACAGCACAGACCTACCGTACTTCTCCAGGTGTTGACAGCAGCTGTCCACCAGCCGGGGCACCTGCCTGTAGATGGGGTTCAGGCTGAACTTCTTGTCACGGTGCTTCTCCTTCTTGCTGGAAGTCTCTGCCGGCAGTGAGAGCTGTAGGGCCTCCAGGAGGCGGGATTGGTTGTTGTCCAGGTCGGTGATGGAATCCACAGACATCGCGCCCTGCCGTACAGAGAAGATGCTGAACCTAAAGCACCCCCTTGTGCATCTCTCTCCCTGTACTGTGGATACAGTGCTGCATGGATTCATGTGCATAAATGACCCAGTTGGGTTTCACTGCGATTTGCTGTTTATTTTTCAATCAAATCCAGTAGGGGGCGCCCTACCCGTCTACATGCTCTCGGAGCGGGCTCGGGCGTGTTGGGCGAGGTGTTCTCACTGGGTGTCTCTGAGGTGGAGCTGAGAGATGAGTTGCTGCTGGACAGGTCTTTGACCGGCCTCTTGGTGGTGAAGTGCAGGAAGGATGTGACCAGGTCACCCACATCCCGGGTCCCTTCCCGTTGGCTGTCCAGCCGCTGTTTGTGGGTCCGGTCGTTGGCGATCACCTGAGACAGCGGGATGCCAAAGGCCTGGGCCAGGGACTCTAGGGGGACAGAATTAACCCTCAAGGTAATTCTTTTCTGTGTAGAAATGCTTACCTATGTAGTAATGCTTTTCTGTGTAGTAATGCTTACCTATGTAATAATGCTATTCTTATTAATAATGCTTTAAAGTAATATCCATATTATAATGCTTTTATATGTGGTAATGCTTTTCTAGATGGTAATGCATTTCTATGTAGTAATTCTCATCTTTGTAGTGAATTCCTTCATCACACATTAACTTCATTAAAACTACAGGATGACCTTATAAATAATTAGCATGTCTGTAAAATCTTTCCTACCAGTTAAACCACCCATACTGGTCTCACTCTCCTGGACTAAGTTCATTTTTACACAACTAAACAACATTAGTGTCAATAAAATTCGGTCATTTCCAGGATTTCCACTGACTATCTCAGCATGTGTGATCTGGTACATTCACACTGTCCCTCGTCCTCTGCAGCACCTATATACTGGTGTGTAGGGCTTTGTTTCCATTTTAACTCCAGGCCCAAAACCTGTAAATTGCTGCTGCCTTATGTACTTCCTGTTCCTCCATGATTTGCTTAGGGATTTATGGTGGGTCACAGCCCCTCCAGGTCAGTCCCACACAATTACAATAAACCCATCTCTAACTGCCAAGTCCCTCATCGCCATTCTGATGGAAAACCTTCTCCCGCATGCACCTACTGTAATAAACGTTACTTTCCATACTAGAAATTTCCTCAAGCAGCCTTACATAACCGAAGGAATAATGACCTGCAGAGGGTCTCCATTCTTTTACTGTACCCCGAGAGTTTAGGACAGCATTCCATTACCAATATGTCATAGAAAATTGGCCCCATCAAACTAGTTCCACTAAGACAGACAGGTCTTTAGCAGATACTGTAGCATCGGCCTTTTTGCATCTCCCTGGGGCGAGTAAAATATTGAGCAACAGATCTACTATTTGTTGTTTTGCATTAAGCAGAATACAGATGCAGATTACAGATACGCAGAGCCGAAATCGTTTGCTGGAAGTGCTTACTGAGCTATTTTTTGACATGTGTCACCCACATGTCTGCCCCGAACAGGCATTGGCATTAAACACTCTCGTATTTTCACCGCATTAAATGGCCCGACTCCGTGTCACAGCACTGCGGCCACCAGATTTTCCATGGTACGTCATCGGCAGATGAGGGACACGTTGCGTGTCATTTCTGCTTTTATGAGTGCGGCTGGTAAATTAGTCTGTAAACTCTGACCGCGTGGGTAGGCCAAAGAGCACGCTTGATAAACACACTGCAAAAAGGCAAATAAGGTCAACTATTGACAACAATCATCCAGATTTGTCCCACAATGCCATGGCAGACCCACACTTCTCCGACGTCAGAGCAAACACAGAGGACATTACCGATACAACGCTAATGATGCTGATTAGCTCCACAAAGAATATACTCTTGTGTCCTATAAAGCGGTATATATAAAAATAACACAGCCAAGGTGTGCGACCCATACATACAAACTCATATACATACTATATATCTATTATATATCGTAATATCCATCCATCCTTTTTCCAAACCGCTTATCCTACTGGGTCGCGGGGGTTCCGGAGCCTATCCCGGAAGCAATGGGCACGAGGCAGGGAACAACCCAGGATGGGGGGCCAGCCCATTGCAGGGCACACTCACACACCATTCACTCACACATGCACTCCTATAGGAACTTTAGCAACTCCAATTAGCCTCAGCATGTCTTTGGACTGTGAGGGGAAACTGGAGTACCCGGAGGAAACCCCACAATGACATGGGGAGAACATGCAAACTCCACACATGTGACCCAGGCGGAGACTTGAACCTGGGTCTCAGAGGTGTGAGGCAATAGTGCTAACCACTGCACCACCATGCCACCCCCATATCGTAATATTACTTACATAAATTATAATAATAAGCATTATTTATATTAAGCAATATGTAGGCTAGGGATCAGTGCTAGCAGTCGGAAGGTTGCTGGTTTGCATCCCATGAATGATTCTACTCTTTTGGGCCCCTGAGCAATTCCATTGTCTGGGGTATGATGTTAACCTCCATCCGGCCCTACAAGCAGGTTCTCGAGGTTTCCTTTCAGGGAAAATTCGGGGGATGGTGGCAGGTTTGGCACTCCAGCCACTGGAAGAAAACTTCACACTGTTGGATTCCCTTTGATCTAGTGTGGTGCTGCAGTACTGTATCACCCGCTGCACTTGGGTCTCATCCCTGAAGTGGTTTGTTGTGTGGTTGGTGCAGCATTGCTCTGTATCAGTGTATGCTCTTCACCTCTCTCTCCTCATTCCAGTTTAAAGACTGGACTATATGTTTCAATACCTGAATTACAGGGTAGTTAACATATGTGTTATATTTCTCAAACTGGATATAACAGGCTTGGCGCTGCAGCCAGGGTTCACCTATGCCACAAAGTACCATCAGATCCCAGCAACACGACTAGCTTGTGCATCGCAGCCCCATGCTGACTGCACATGGCCGTCAGGGTTGACGGTACCTCTGTCTTTCGCCTTCTCCTTCGATAACGAGTCGAGTTTCCGCCGCAGTGACTTCTTGCGTTTCTGTCCATCTGAAAAGAAGCACCATAAATGATTGTTCTGTGGGGGTCACAGAACCCAACGCTGTGATTCATAAATGCAGACAGATTTATGTGAGCAAAAGCAAACCACACATTCCTGAGGAGTGCCAAGAGGCGCGTACTCCATACACCAAAGAAAAGTAGCCTGTCGAAATGATCTAATCCTCTAAACTGCAGTACATGGTGTAGGCTGGTAGTAAAATGTGGTTGAGAACCCCACTTGCTTGTTTTTTGGGAATAAAGTTATTTATAAGATACAGTTAAATATTATTAGACATCTGGTTTGGATATGTTCACCACCAAGAAAAGTTTAACCTAAGACTAATTTAAGAATAAAGGAACAAGTTCCCACACGTCCAAAGAGTAAGTTCTCATATGTGCTTTTCCTTTTCCATGTCCCACATTCACCTGAGATATGAACAAGAGCATTTCTGCGTTTCTGAATGCAAATTATGAATATCGGGTTTTATCATAAGGCATTTTACTACGATGATGGAGAATTGTGAATATATTTGGAAACACTTTTTAATTGTGTATTTGAAAAATATGGAAAGTATGTAAAATTTCTTAGTTTACCCTTCTAAATATCAATCACATATCAAATAGTATTTAGTCACAAAATATACATTTCTTGGATCAACATCGTGCAACTAAAACTTGAGATTTGAGATTAAATGCGTACAGTCTTATTTGGGTACGTACAGTCAGACAGTAACAGATTTATGATCTAATCCTAATTTATTATCTTACGCATAAGGTGGTTTCTGTGTAATTCATATCTTGACACATCATTTGAAACCTTGGATGCGCTTAGCGAAGGTGAATCCAGGCCCAGCTGGACAGGATGTCTGTCTGGACGGTTTGTCCTTCCAAAATGTCTCAGAAAATAAGATGGAATGGCACTGCTTTTTCAAAAAAATGTGGACTCCCTTTACACCACCGGCACAGCACGCTACCTTTAAACGCTAGCTTTTTCTACGTAACATCACTACATTCTGTGAATAAACAACAAGGTGTACCTGTCAGGCAGCAGACAGATCTGCCCAAACAGGTCACAGAGAGCAGAATCATAGTGAGTGCTGCAATGCTCCCTGGGCTGCTCAGGACGACCTGCTGCCTCATATCCCATCTCCAGCTGCTCGTCATTAATTAGGAAAGCTTGACACAAGTGGCGTTTGATTACCTAACGAGCCAGCTCCTTGCCTGAGTTCTACCATCTGCTGGCAGGAATAGCATTAACGCTGTTAGCTAAATAGCTACTGCCACTGTTTCTAAAGTATCCTGAAACAGGTACCAAGCAACAAGCCCGCCCACCTTTGGGGATGGTGATCTGACAGCCCAGGTCGTAGTCCTGATGTAGCCGACTGAAGGCCACCTCCTGCAGGCGGATGCGTTCCAGTTCAGACAAGCTCTGGATCGCCACAGGCTTCAGGCAGACGGTGCGTCCGGACATGCTGTTCCAGGTGAAGTCACCCTGTGGGAAAGAAGAGAGCTCTAAATAACGTGTGTGCTTGTTGTTACTCACGTAAGGCAGCCACCAGCGATCAGTGTTCCCAGGGAACCTGGATTACATGCTACACAACAGAGCACCACTACAATCACATTACTGTCCGCTTAGAATCACGTCAAGTCAAGTAGGGCTTTACTGTCCCAACAACCATATACAGTAACTCAGCGCAGAGTGGCATGGAAAAATGTTCCCTAGACCACGGTACTGCATACATCCATAAAGTGCAGAGATAGACAGGAAAAGTGAAACGCAAGGTATGAAAACATGCACGCATAATATAAATGTAAACAATGTTGGAATGACCTCCTTTCAAGTCAGGATTGCTGCTTTCCAGCTCGGAGAAGATGATAATGAACATGCAAAATGCTTTATAATAACCTGTGACAGGCATAAACAGCCGCCTCACACACGGAATCCGTCTGAATAAACACACGTGTGTCCTGACGCTCCGTGTTTCTCATACCCCGTCAAGATCAAGCTGACGTTACCATGATAAGTAGGGCTTCCGCAAACTGTAACCAGCTCATTGCACATCAGATCTGCAGGACGATCGATGTATCTTACAGGTCTTGTTGTCTCTTAAAAATGATAAAAAATCTCCTCATAAGGATTGTATTTCTCCTTCAGAATAAAAGGATAACAAGAAAAGGATAATTTCCTACTGTGCTGAATTAAGTAGTTCCAATAATAGAGACTGTTTTTCCGAAGGGTTTGGGTAAATGATCAGGGGACGGCAGCAGATGACAGTCCAGGGACAAGCTGGCAGGCCATGCCTGTCTGGGCCTCCAAAATATATTATTTGCTTTACTGTCATACAACAATTTATTACCGTTTATGTCTGGTTGAATTTATGAGACCCTGTGAATCTGGGCATGAGTACAAACAGGGTCTCATCCGTTAGAACAACTAATAACGACTAACAGATGTAATTAATGCTGAACCCTAAGAACATGACATTTTTCACATGACTATTGATGCATAAAGGCTGGTACTAAGGCACAGTTAGTGCTCATACACATTTCACTGTCGAGCTTAAAGCAAATGTAACAAATGTTGGACTCCATTTTCCCACCCATGTACATTGACATATCAAGACGTATCAGGCAGTGAAAAGTTCTGCGATGGTAAAAACACATGAACAAACAACAAATAAATTCGATTAATAATCAATTAAATGAATTAGGCATCTTTCGTCTTCTTATCATCTCCAGCAAATCTATCGCAGATATATTAGGTCAGAGGCATGCACATTTGTCTTCATAAAGGGTTTGTTTCATATTAGTGATCCTCAGTAGGTTTAACATCAGAATTCCTGAAAATTCTCATGTGCTTCAAGCAAGAGTGTCAGATTTCTGCCCAGTTTGGCCAGTATGAATATGCCCTGACTAATGGTAATAGTACGGGCAGCAAAAGCAAATGGCAGTACAGTATAAGAAAAAAAAGCTCTTTAAGTAGCTATAGATCTAAAGAAACTGGATCATAGATTTATGGCGAAACTTATCATGAACTTCTGTTACGTGATTCACAGTAAAGCAGACCTAGGGATGTGCATTGTGTTTGCCAAGGGCATGATATTAGTCCTGGTGTCAGAATCATGAAGTGACTCATTCATCAATAGTGCCCTCCTCATCAACTTCATTATACTGATCCCTTCATTTTCGACTGCTTTGGTGCAGGGCATTCTAAGCACAGACAGGATAAATCATCATTCGGAACTGGTGCATGCCATGTACCGGATGTGATAATAATTGGAGTAATAATTTACTTTTGTTATTGTGGAGGGCCAGAAGAGTCAAGGATTAAACATGTTTCATGTTATTTATGTTTCTGTTTGTTTGTTTGTTTATACTGGTCTCACATCTCCATGGCTTTAAGTTTGAGCCCCAGTTTATGTGGGGCGTGTCTGCTCCATGTTTCAGTTCCGCTGTAATGGACCCCAATCCAATCCAACACGTCATCCATGCTTAGCGGAATAGGCCCTGGACTTGTAGTCCAGGCATGAAATAGCATGAAAAACTTACAGTACAGAATGCTTTTCATTTATTCATTTATCTGTGTTTTATTTAATTTGACCCTCCTGTCCCACATATGGCTTTATGTCGGACTTATAAATAGCAGTCTTTGAGATCACCACAGATCAAACACCGCACTAGCCGGGTGAGCCTGACCAACCTGTTCTGACCTGTTTATCCTTGACTAGAGTAGCTCACCTAAATCGTTTTCCTGAGCTTCCCTCTTAAAAAGCATCTTTTAAAAATAGGCGGATGGGCTGGAGATGATCTGTTGCTGTATTCCTCTCCCTTAATCACTGTGGCTGGGGTAACAAACATCACATCCCTGTCATCAGTAGGTAGTCATTTGTTTCTGGCTTTTCATCTGGATTTTATCTGAGGTGTGAATCACTACTGAACTGTCCTTGGTGTAAAAATCGTCATCGTTGGCTTACCCATTCATCATTCTACATAGTGTACATGCCACTGCACCTTTCTGATTTGATGATAATGTATTTAACGCCTTTGAAATGTTTCATACCTCCTGATCTGTACCTTTCCATACCCCGAAGCTCTTCTGTAAATAATCTCTTTACATTGGTCTTTGGCTTTAACACACACATTGCTGACTGCCAAAAGGGAAATTAAAGATAATGCAGCCCTGCTTATCATGTACCAGGTCACGGTGAGCCTGCAGTTTTTTAATGTCATGCGTTTATAATTATGTAATGTAACAACATTGAAGAGACCTGCTGTTCACTGTAGTTCTAGATACAATTCCCGACATTGACTTTTGTAAATGGTAGGTTTTACACAAAGACAAAAAGAGGGAGAGATACATGTAGGACCTCAGTGACTGACAAAGGCACTGATTAGGGAGATGATTTGATGTGTAATTGTAATAAGAACATCAAACATCATTAACTCTAAGTGGAAAATGGTGGCCCCTGTATTACTCGCTTCCTAGAAAGTCAGTACAGTCCATCTCGCCTAATCGGCCTATTGGCTGCATGTGTTATATCAGCTTTGTACCTTTTAAACTTTAAAATTGAAATTTAAAATAGGAAATGAAAACATTCAAGGAGCCTGTGCTCCGCCTGAGGCCACAATATGATGATATTTAATGTGCCCAGCAGATGCCTTGTTGTAATTTTATCATACGAAACGACAGAATGCTGCGTAAATCACTCTTTGTGCCGTACTGGCCACTATGGCAACCACGTCAGGCAGGGGAAAATCAGCGTCTCATTTATGCTTGGTTATTCCAGTGACTGGGGACGGGTCCTGAGTGCAGTCTGAATGTGCTCCTTCTTCAGGGTCTGTCTGAATCGCGCTTCACTTTGTAAGAATGTTTATCACTCTGATTTCCTCCCAGAGATGTGTGTGGCTGCTTGCCCTGCATTGGCCTGACATCCTATCCAGGGTGTTTCCCCAACCTTGTGGGATAGACTCCAGGCCCCCTGAGTCTGTGACCCTCTGCTAGATAAATGGGTGGAAGACGGCTGAATGAATCATTCTGGTATATATTGTAATTTAGCCCTAGTTTGAATTTATATAGTAAGCAGTAAGTAAACTCAACACTGATGAATATAAAACAAGGCTTTGTATAACAATTAAAGTAACAAAAGCAGAACTATAAAATGAATCAAACTGAAATTATTACAGTGACATTCAATGGGGTCCCACATTCAGTCACACTTGCATGCCACTGTTTGGCTTCGGAGCTGTGTACATATGTTATTAAAAGTAAATATTTATATACATGCCCTCCAGCTGTAAACCACCAAGTCTCAACTTCTTCAGCTAAGGACAATATTAAGAGAGAGGGTAAACATGTCTGCAGAGACTCAGACTTAACATAACCAAAGGCCAGCAGACTTTCAGTCAGGAATGCTGAGCGACATTCAGCTTCTTTTTTCCAAATTCAGCAAGTCAAGGAGTAAACAAAACTATGCACTATTTGGCATAACTACAAATACTTTGTTATTCAGTTGAATGTGCTCTGGTTTTCTCCAGAGGTTTCTGCTCAGTTTACAGATTTGACTTTTTACTTTTACCCGTTTTTAAGCTTTATGTTGGGAGTTTATATATGTATATGCAAATGAAGAACACAGTGTGTATCTTAATTTTTGGAAAAACAGGAAGGCCCTGAAAGGCCAAAAGTTGTATTCCCCCGGGACTGTGTCCTCTGGAACAGGGGGCTCAAGAGCTTCGGCTGATTGAGATCTCCGGAAAAAATTCCCCTAAACTGCAGGCTTTCAGATAGCTATTGGAAAAGACAAAAGAGAAATACTTTCAACGGACTGTTTTCCTCCTTTCTAGAGACGCTACATTCCACGTCTTTGTCCTTAGTTGACTCTTAGTCATCCCACCCAACTTGGAATGTAGAACTGTAAAACTGCAATGCTGAGATATTAGAGACCACGGAGATTACAGAGGGAACTTCTGCTTGGGGGTGCTGTCGGATGGGGGAGGGTCTACTGCACATTAATCCACAATTGTCCTCACAGCAGTGATTCGCAACAAGCAATTCAGGTTACAAAGATGCAATCCATCATCACAGAGGCAGAAGACACCTCATTGACACTGAAAGACAGCCTCATTTGATTGACACAAGTGGGAAAGGGATTATTGCTGAAATCGCTGACCTAAGGCGACCTCTGATCAAATCACCAGAACGACTCAATGCAAAGGAATCTTGAGAAGATTTGAGCCAAACACACCAGGCAGATTGGGAACGTGATCCGCCTGAACACGCCCCACTGTGTCAATGTGCCGTCTGGCAATTAAACAGCAACCCTCAGGCATCTCCCCCCAGGCTGCACTATAGCTGGAATTTACTTGAACTTTAATACATTTGCTTCAATATATTTCATATGCTATGACTATTTGTTTGTTTGTTTATTTGGTTGTTTGTGAAATTTTGTGCAGGGAAGAAAGATACCATTGGTTATTTCAATGCAATCAAAACAATCACAGCAAATGAAACACTTAAAGCCTAGTGAAGAATCATTTATGTTGAACCCATGGTGATTCTATAATAAAAGGAAAGCAAGCCATCAGTATTTGGACCCTACCATCACTGTTTTGGTTTTACTATAAAAGAGTGTCACAAATTACTTCTATTTAGGTCAGTCAGTCCTTTCAGTATTGATCTAAAGGCTTATACATGAGTAACGATTGATCACAATAAAGTATCATTCATTTTAAGGGACAAAACTAGAACATACACTCCCATCAGGCTACTACGATTCTTTGGTTAAATACCGTTATAAAGTTTATGTGAGCCTGCAGCTAATACATTCCAGTTACGTTTAATTAAAATCAATAAAATTTAGTATTGCAAAAAGTCATTGAATTAACAACTCAAATACTTGTAATTAAGAAGACAGCTGGATGACTGGCAGATATGAGGACAGGCTTAGAAAACAGTAGTAAGTATCAAAATGAAGAACAGAAAATGAATATACACATACATTACTATGCTAAATGCAAAAATGAATACTTTGTACCTTCATGGAGAAGTTATTCACTGCAGAGAATATTTGAATGTGTAATTATTAATGGTAACTGGAATCCCATCCAGGGAGTCCCCTGCCTCATGCCCTGTCCTGGATCAGGCTCCAGGCTCGTTCTGACCCTGTACTGAATAGGCATTTGCAGAAAATAAAAAGGACACGTCAATGGATTTATTAATGTACAGCGCATGCTTGAGTGTTTATCTCATGGAGGGGCTAATTTGTTTCTCTGAATGGGAATCTGAAGGTACACTACATTGCCAAAAGTATTGGGACACCTGCCTTTACACACGCATGAACTTTAATGACATCCCATTCTTAATACATAGGCTTTAATATGGAGTTGGCCCACACTTTACAGCTATAACAGCTTCAGCTCTTCTGCGAAGGCTGTCCACAAGGTTTAGCAGTGTGTTTATGGGAATTCTTTACCATTCTTCCAGGAGAGCATTTGTCAGGTCAGGCACTGATGTTGGATGAGAAGGCCTGGCTCGCAGTCTCCACTCTAATTCATCCCAAAGGTGTTCTATCGGGTTGAGGTCAGGGCTCGGTGCAGGCCAGTTCAACTCTTGAAAAACAACCCCACACCATAATCCCCCCCCCCCACCAAACTTTACACTTGGCACAATGCAGTCAGGCAAGTACCGTTCTCCTGGCAACCACCAGACTCGTCCATCGGATTGCCAGACAAATAAGTGTGATTTGTTACTCCAGTGAACACTGCTCTAGAGTCCAGTGGTGGCGTGCTTTACACCACTGCATCCGACGCTTTGCATTGCACTTGGTGATGTAAGGTTTGGATGGAGCTGTTGGCAATGGAAACCCATTCCATTAAGTTCTCTACGCACTGTTCTAGAGCTAATCTGAAGGCCACACAGAGTTCGGAGGTCTACTGATATTGGCGACTTCTGCACACTGTGTGCCTCAGCAGGTGTTGTTTTACGTGGCCTACCACTTCATGGCTGAGTTGCTGTTGTTCCCACTGGCTTCCATTTTGTTATAATACCACTAACAGTTGACTGTGGAATATTTAGTAGTGTCACAAATGGACTTATTGCACAGGTGGCATCCTATCACGGTACCACACTTGAATTCACTTAGTTCCTGAGAGTGACCCATTCTTTCGGAAATCTTTGTAGAAGCAGTCTGCATGCCTAGATGCATGATTTTATGCCGATGTGGCTATGTCAAGTACACTTCAATTACACTTCATGGATTACGATTATAGTGTATTTCAGGCATAACTTTTTGGTCCTGAATGTACCTTATGATGGTGTAAGAGTAACCCTGTTCTGTGACACCACCCATCACTTTAGCCAGGGTTACATAAGCCGTGTCGAAACGTTACAAAACGCGGGATCTTCCATCACCAGACGAGCATAAATCTCTTCCATTCACACTAACAGCAATGCGTGCCCACACCTGAATTTACAGTATCAAGCTATTTCGCTTCAAAGTAAATTCAGGTTTACGGTTCAATCCTTTGAGACTCTGCTCTTTGGTCATAGATAATTAGAGGCTTATCCTGGGAATGGTTGTTGGGGACTTACAGTCTATCCCAGACAGTAAGGACACTGTTTGGGGTACACCCCGGGTGGGACACCAGCCAGCTGCAGGGCACACGCACACACACACACACACACACACACACACACACAAACACCCAAACTACAAACAATTCAAAGATGCCAATTATCTGTAACTCTTTAGGTGGGTTTATGCTATATTGGTGGACCTGGGTGAAACCTGCATGACACTGAGAGAACATGCAAAGTCCACAAACACAGCGGAGACAGGATTCCCCAACCCTACACTGCTACCCACTTTGCTGCTCCCTAATTAGCCACAAATTATATCACGGATACTTCCACAGCAGAAGAGGCTCTTGCGCAATCAGCAGCAGATGGTACAGTTTAGATGACATCTGCATTTGACAGGTACTTCAGCTCCAAGGTCCACATATGACCCATAATCTGGCAGTTGGGAGTCAGATGAATAGAAAGATGGATGGAGAACATGTACTGTCCTATACAGTATTTCCACATATATGCCCCAATATCAACATTAACACTCTTCAGCAGGGATTCTTTACTAGTAGACCGAAGGGGGAAACAATGTTGTTTCAGGTTACGTAAGATATGAAGACAAAAAAACACTGTCCTTGATTGTAATCTAAATTATTCCATGGTTTGTTTGATAAAATGTTCTCAAAATTATTTCGGATTCTGTGCCACTGTGTTACACAATGTCACAACAGTTGGCTTTTTGTTTAATTTTTGCTAAAAGAAGAAAATTGAATAATAGATGACTCAGTATTAATTATTAGTCTCACTTGGATGTGCAACAGAGGGAAATATTTTGTAAATTCTTTTCGCGATATTGATTTTATTACTTCATAACTGTTACAGAGCATCAAAGA